>NC_058131.1:517242713-517256747 GCF_016433145.1 Gracilinanus agilis
TATATATATATATATATATATATATATATACATATACATATATAGTTATTAGCATCACATAAAAAGATTAGAAATATGAAGGGGAAAAAACAACCCAGAAATCTGGAGGGAAGCATAATTGGTGATAGTCCTTATCCCTGGCTTCTGCTTCACCTTCAGTTTGGTTCAACTGACACTTGTTTCTATGGTATCTTCTTTTATTTTGTTCCAGCCAACTGAACATGTGAAATTAATCTCTCGTCTAAAAAGTGCATCCTCTACCAAATATCTTCCTCATTCACCTGTACAGTGTTTTCAGGTTAATGAGGCATTGTATTGGAACTCAAGTTCATACATGATATACTGTAGGGGAAACACATAAACCCTATTGTCACATTGGCTTGGGTAAGCTTATCAGATCTATGAGTTATACAGCAGTAAGTGTCTGAGGCCAGATTTGAACTCATGAAGATGAGACTGATTTTAGGCCTGGCACTCTATCCACTTAGGCATTGAGCTGCCCCTAATAAATTTCTAAGGCAATATTTAATCCAGGTTTTCCTGTCTCCCAGATTCTTCTTTTTCTCTAGAAAGTTATTATCCTTGCAACAAAGAACAAAAACAGAGAGACAGACAGACAGACAGACAGACAGAGACAGAGACAGAGAGAGAGAGGCAGAGAGAGAGGGAGAAGAAGAGGAAGAGGAAGAGGGGGGGAGAGGGAGAGTAAGTTGAGGGAGAGGGAGAGTGAGGAGAGGGAAATGAAGGAGAGGGAGAGAGGGAGAAGGAGAGGGAGAGGGAGATGGAGATGGAAACAGAGACAGAGAGACAGTGAGAGAGACAGAGAGACAGAGACAGAAAGAGAAGAGAAATATAAAAAAACATTTCAACAAAATGATATCAGATTGATCCAGTGTTCTTCCACATAAATACCTAAACTGAACCTGTCCTGAACATTTCCATGTATCCCTTTGTTTGGAACATGGGGGTATAAGGTAGCTCTGAGAGCCACACTGGAGAGAGTCATCTTTTCTAGCACAAGCCCTCCCAATCCCCAGCCCATTGTTAGAAAATACTCTCACGGGGGCATAATCATGAGACATTCATATGTTTCATAATTAAACCCCCAAGTATAGAATTACTACATACCTAGGGACTTCAAATATTCTCTATCAGATCATGAGCCCAATCTGACAACCCTCAGTGTTACACTTGGGTTTTTTTTTTCTTTTGTCTTTTTATCCTGGTGCCTAGCATAGTGCTTGGTACATAATAAGTATGTAATAAATGGTCACTGGGGCAGCTAGGTGGCATTGTGGATAGAGCATCAGATCTGGAATCAGAAAACATCTTCTTGAATTCAAATCCAGTCTCAGATGCTTACTAGCTCTGTAGCTAGTGACCCTGGGCAAGTCATTTAATCTTGTTTGCCTCAGTTTCTTTATCTGTGAAATGAACTAGAGAATCAAATGGCAAAACACTTCAATATCTTTGTCAAGAAAACTCAAAATGGGATCATGAATAGTTAGACACGACTGAAACAACAGAACACTACCACCACCAACGCTTGCTGATTGACTGGAAATAAATATATCAAAATCAGGACTCCTCAGGTATAGAACCATAGAGGCAGAGCCCTCCCATGGATACTTTTGAGTTCCTACTTTTATACCCCAAATTAGAACACTGGCATAATTTGGAGAATAGAATCCTCCCCATTAGGAGACAGAAATAACCACATTTCATTCTAGATAAGTCCAGTCAGTTGCTGTCATATAACTGCCTGGTTAGATCTGGATCTGAGATTTCAGTAGTAAAGTTGGATAAACTCCTTTCAAACCAGATTGGCAACTCTTTTATAACTTACAGTCTTAGAGTGTTGCCTGGTCACAGAAAGGACCAGCGACCTGCTAATGATCTCAGAGAAAATATGTATCAGAAGCACACAAAGGTCATGCTGACTCCAACATTGACTGTCCATTCATTTAGCCTCTTTTCTTTGAAGGTATCTCAGTATAATAATGGAGTCAAGGACATAAATATATGTGGGCTGTTATTTGCATATAAAGGTGTACAGCATTTTTACTAGCATACAAAATTCAGAAATAGAGACCACTACTAATAATTTTAATAGTTCATAGAACACTAACAATAGATGAATAATAGGAGGATAATGGTTTGTGCCCAGAAAATTTCAGACTGAACCTGATCAAAAAAGATGAGTTTAAAATAATCATAATAATCAGAAGATGGGCTTACATTAAATTCCTCCCAAAATCCAGGTATTTTACCCACCTTGCAATAGTCCCTGGAACATTTAATGTAAAAGTATAATAACAAAATAGCAATTTATCAAAAAGATGCAAAAATAATAAGTTGCAGGGGAAGACTTGGATTAGCACCTGGTTAGGGTGACATAACCATTTCTACAAATTAAAAAATAAATGAGATGGCATACCATCAATAGCATTGGCTTGGTACAGAGAACAGTAGAGAAAGTTCTGTGCCTTCATATTCTAGCTTGTTCAGTAGATAAAAGTAAGAGACCTAGAATCAAGAGCTGAGTTCAAATGTGATTTTGGCATTCACCAGCAATCATGAGTCTTAACATCTCCCAATGTCAGTTTCCTCATTTATAAAAATAGGGATTATACTAGTTTCTACCATTTAAGGTTGTTGTGATAATAAAATGAGATAATATTTGTAAAAGCACTTTGCAAACCTTGGTGTGCTGTAGAAATACTAATTATTATTATACCATAAGAAAACAAGATATATTGGAACAAAGTAGACATACTAATATCCCATCTATTACATACACATAAAACAGACTAAAGAAATGAAAGCTCTCATTATGAAATAGCTGAACATCATAACAAAAATGGGAATGGGATAAGGTATGGAAGTAAGCATTTATTAAGAACTTATTCTCTGAGCTGTGTGACCCCGGACAAGTCACTTGGCCCCAATTGCGTAGGCCTTACCACTCTTCTGCCTTAGAGTTGATACTTTAGTGTTCATTCTAAGATGGAAGGTAAAAGTTCGTTTTGGGATTTTTGGAGAAAAAAAGAACTTATCCTTTCCCAAGCACTGTGCCAAGCACTGTACAAACATTATAACATTTGATCTGAGAATGGATCTTGTCAATTATAGCAAAGACTTTATTATTTAAGTCATTTGAAAACTTTATAAGATTTACATCACCTTTATCAATGATCACAAAGCCTTTGACTCAGTCTGTACTTATGGCTTATTCATGTGCTTTAAAAACAAAAGATCTAGTCATAATTGGAATACTGGAGTATTTGGTGTCTACATGAAAAATTGTTTCCTCTTTAGAACATATGACCAACACAACAATGTCAAGAAAATATTATATAAAATATACCATTTTCCTGGGAAGCAGCTTAAGTCTTCTTTCTATGTATGATATTTCCTGGCACTAAATCTAACACCATCCTGACTGAATAAAATAGAAATCTGACTTTTAAGTCAAAGAGACAGTTATATAAAAATGATTTAAATCATTTGTTGTACATAGATAACACAATTTAATTGACTCCACTGAAATTCCATTAAACAGTTATTTAATCTCCTGAAAACTTCTCCACTGAAATCAGACTGTCATTTGGACTTAAATAAAACGTTCTTAAGGTATGTCAAGAAAGAACAAAGATTAGAAGCGTTGAGCTTGAATCCAGAGGTCAAGTTGAATCCATGAAAGATAGGACTTAAAAATGCCTCTATCTTCTCCAAGTAATAGCTGAAGCTGAGTACAGAAAAAGGCTGACTAGCATCCTGATGTCAAAGCTTAAAGGGCAGGACACAGTTAAAGCAATTAGAACTTATTGATTTAGATGGGATCCAAACAAAAGCCTGCCCAAAGTTAGCAGAAGCCAGGATTTGTCATGCCAAAGCAGCTATGGGAAAATGACCACAATTTCTAACCAAAAAAACAGAACAAAACAAAAAATGAAGATAGTTGACATATTTTCAAAGTACACAATCAAGAGAATAAAAACGTAATGAAATACTTTTGGAAAAGAATTTTACAAAGCAATAGTAATGGCTTACAATAAATATCAGCTACTGGCATTTTCAAATATAACAAAAAAAAGGTTTGTCTTTGGATGGAACCTGTGAGCAACTGAGTTCAAAAAGTCAAATCAAAGTGTATACCATGGCCAACATCCACAAAATACAATCAATAATATGCCAAAAAGGAAGTATCAAATAAGTGGGTGATCTGTTTATTTTATTTTATTATTATTTATAGAAACAATAGGTTTTGTGATAGCAATTTAAAATCAGATCATTGTCTTTCTTTTTTTTTAAAAAAAAACCCTTAACTTCTGTGTGTTGGCTCCTTGGTGGAACAGTGGTAAGGGTGGGCAATGAGGGTCAAGTGACTTGCCCAGGGTCACATAGCTGGGAAGTGTCTGAGGCCGGATTTGAACCTAGGACCTCCCGTCTCTAGATCTGGCTCTCAATCCATTGAGCTACCCAGTTGCCCCCATAAAATCAGATCGTTATCAAAAGAAATTATAGATGAGTTGTAATTAAAAAGCCTGAATTATTGATTGATGCAGATTATATAATGAAATGGGGAAAACCACCATAATAGGATGCAAATTGTTGTTTTCAACTGTTTCAGTCACGTCCTTTCGTTCATGACCGTATTTGGGGACTTTTTTGGCAAAGATAATGGAGTAGTTTGCCATTTCCTTCTCCAGCATATATTACAGATGAGGAAATCAAGGTAAAGAAGGTTAAGTCACTTGTTCAGTCACATAGCTAGGATATATCTGAGAACAGATTTGAACTCTGGTCTTCCTAACTCTAGTTCCAGCGGTCTCTCCAATGTACCACCAAGCTGCCCTAGCATGAAAAACTTTAGCTCCTACTAGTTTATTGAGAAAGACATGATTGGTTACATAGAATAATACACCATAAACTCTTTTTATAATTTAGCAGATAACAAATTCCAACCCTACAAATACAAATACCAAAATATCTTTGAGAATTTAACAAGTAAACTTGGATATGTATTAGGGCCAGAGAATCATTAACAGATGGGATCATTGTCTACAATTAGTGAGATACAATACTGGTCCATAAAAATTAAAGAACAATGTTTTAACTCAATGTTTCTATAATCTATAAGCTATATGGAAGGAAAACTTTCAAAATGTAGGGACTTTGTGAAAGATATTCAAACGTTTATGAGAACAGGTCAAAGTACTTATTCTTGTTTTCTTCTATTGGAACTGTCTTGAAGATATTTTCATTGAGTCCAGAGAAGATGATCCTATATCACAATGCTCTTATTTGAGTATGAGAATCAATTTTATTCAAATTCATATAGTCCACTGGACACCAAATAAAAAAGAATAAATGCAGAATTATGAATATTTTCTCCTCTGATCATTTCTATCTGAACCCTATCAAAATGATGAAAAGAATGAAGTAAAAGCAATGACATTTACACAGTAATTTAAATCCTGCAAAACATTTTGCATTTACCATGACAAAAATTGAGTATGATATTCCTACGCTTTGGTGCAGTGCAGTAATCCCTGGACAGCCCAAAACATTAGTCTGTATTTTTCTTTCCAGCTTTAAAACATTTCTCATAATACTTTTCATATTGGATGATCCCAAGCTTCTTAATTTTTGTGAAAACACTATCCTGCACCTGGTCAGGTTCCTAGTCAGCCATTTGAAAATGGGAAATCGACAAAGTACCTCCAAATCTTACATAATATTGATAGTCATCTTAATATCTTGGGTTTTTCCCTTTTAAAAAAAGACCTTACCTTCTGTCTTATAATCAATACTAAATATTGATCCCTAGGCAGAAGAGTGGTAAGGAGTAGGCAATTGGGGTTAAGTGACTTGCCCAAGGTCACACAGCCAGGAAGTGATTTTTTTTAAAGACAGAGGGAAGTAAAGGAAGTAGTTTGATTCTGTGCCACAGTGATAATGATGATCAACTAAGAAGGTCTGTTACTGGCAGAACTGGTGTATGCATTGAGATGCAAAGTGGCGCCAAGAAACAATATAAAGTGTGAGAACAAGCAGTCTGAGTCACGATCTATTGCAGATTCCAAATTGTACACTTCTGTCTCTATATATAGCATGTCAAAAGTGTCATTTCTGCTGTCAGGCAAACTTTTTAGATTGTCACCTCCATCAGTATAGCAGCAACAATGGCATTTCTTCATATTATCTGCATTTGAATTCAATGGCAAGATTTGATTTATCCCTCCGGCACATTTGACTTGGGAAACAGAGGGTAGGAGAATCTTGGAAAAAAAATGGATCACTGATTTCTGCCTGTGCTTAAAGTGGAATTGCTGGAGTTGACATCGTCTAGAGAGTGTTGTACATTTTTGGATTTGGCTGTCAGAAAGCGTTCCAAGTATGGTGTGAAAGATGTATAATATTCTTTCAGCAATGCTATTTTTCTAACTAGTATGAATGTGGGTTTGAAAACAGAATGTGAGTTCTCTTGTTAATAATCCTTCTGTGTCCTGATTATACAGCTGAGGTGCTGGAGGCAAGGTGCTGTCACATTTTAAAATGCCGAAGAAGAGGAAAACATCTTTCTTTTTTTTTAAGGGTCATATTTGCACCCCTCTTTGTATATTTTGCCTTTCTTGGCAAGTATTTTTGGATCCTCTTGGGCAATACTTACTGTTTGTCCAGGAGCTTTAGAAAAGAAATCTCTGTTTTGTTCCACAAGGCAAAGGCAATTCTAGTACAAGCTGGGTTGCAGTTTAATAAATTATCTTTTTTCCCCTATTTTATTACTTGGGCACTTAAGAATTTAGTCCTCCACAACCATATGGGAATATTTTGACCTCACCAAGATATTATACAAAAGCATGGTAAGGAAAGCCACTTTCCTTTTTTAAAAAAAGTGCTCAAAAGAGCTGAGCCAGGCCAAAAAGAAAGCATGGCTATCGTTAGGCTATCTGGAAGATTGAGAGTTTGAATTTCGACCTTCTGGTTAAAAATGATGAGGGCCGAGATCAAAAGAGAGAATAGTATTTTAATAAAAGCCATGCTGATAGAGATAAACTGACCACGCGCCTGTAAGAGAAAAACTATTCCAACCTCACCTCAGCCATTTACCTTCCTCTCTCCTCGAGCTCAGGTAACTAAAGAGGAAGTTCCAAGTCACTTCCCCCTAATTTCAAACAGTCCCTAACCTTGAATACGTCATCCAAAACCTGAAACCCATGAAACCTGTTGGACCACAGGAAATGTAGTTTTTAAGGACCCCCACAGGTCCACAGAAGTTTGTCAAACACTATATTGAGGTTCAATCCTTCCAAATAGAACCCCAGGTGATTTTAACTAACACAATCCTTTCAATGTCTATATTGCCCTCTTGTTGTAGAACGTCAGGGCAATTTTGCTGAATAATTTCTTTTAGTATGGAGTCCAAATTTCTATTAATTTCTGCTTTTTTCAGGGAGACCAATGATTTTCAAATTGTCTCTTCTAGACCGGTTTTCTTGGTCTGTCATTTTCTCATTGAGATATTTCATGTTTCCTTCTATTTTTTCAGGCTTTTGACTTTGTTTTATTTGTTCTTGCTGTCTTGAGAGATCATTAGCTTCTAATTGCTCAATTCTAGCCTTTAGGGACTGGTTTTCCTTTTCAATCTGGTCATTTTTGGTGTTCAATTTGCTTATCAATTCATTTGATTTCTGAGCCTCACTTTCCAATTGCAAAATTCTGCCTTTTAAACTGTTATTTTCTTGCCTGATTTCCTTTTGAGCTATTTCCCATTTCTCTAGCCAAATCTTTTCCAACTTTCTCGTCATCTCAGATTTGAACTCTTCAAGAGCTTGTGACCAGTTTTCATTATTTTGGGAGGGTTTGGATGTGATTGCTTGTTTGTTCTCCTCTTCTTTTTGCTCAGTTGTGTGGATTTTATCTGTGTAAAAGTTGTTGAGTGTTAAAGATTTCTTCTTCTTGTTGTTAATCTTTCTCTTCTGGGCTTTCTGATTCTGGGTTGCCATTGTTAGACCAGCCCCTTCTCAGCTTTATCCTCACACTCAGGGTCTGTCTGTACTCTTTAGGCTCCTGAGGTCTCAGGTCTGGTTGTTCTCAAGGTCAAGCCCCTGGTGGACCCCTTGCTTGATCCTCTGCAGGATGTTCCTTTACAAGTCTCAGGGCGCTGCTTCCACAGTCGTATACCCGTCTGCACTGGTTCCCCACTCAGCGTTTCAGGGCCTTAGCTCGTGGCTGTGTCTGTCTCTGCCCGAGCCTGCTCTCTGTGTCCACTCTCAAAGTCCCCGTGTGTTCTTTAGCCTTTTGGGGTCCTAAGTCTTGCTTCTCTCAGGAACAGGCCCTGAAGCTGCTAATGACTCAATGGGTACCCCAAACTTGCTCTATTTCTTTTGAGCTGGCTTTGGCGTTGTAGGTGGTGTGTGTGTGTGTGAGGGGGTGTTGCTCAGCCCGCGATTTAGTGAGAGCTGTTTCACCCCTTTATAGCATGGAAACGCCCCGATTCCACGTACCTTCCATGCTGTGCCCTGTTGTAGGGTCCCTCCGTTCTTCTGGATTTGCTTTTATGTCCCCGTGAGGAGTCCTGTATGTTTTGGTTAGGAGAAGTTAAGAGCTGCTTTTTACTCTGCCGCCATCTTAACCCGGAAGTCTTGAGAGTTTTGATTTCTTTATCTGAAAATTGCCTATTCATGTCCCTGGCCCATTTATCTATTGGGGAGTGGTTTGTTTTTTTGCACAATTGATTTAGCTCTTTATATATTTGAGTAATTAGACCTTTGTCTGAGTTTTTTGTTGTAAATATTTTTTACCAATTTGTTGATTCCCTTTTAATTTTGGTTGCATTGGATTTCTACAAAAACTTTTTAACGTTAACACAAAATTATTTATTTTATATTTTGTAATTTTTTTCTAATTCTTGCTTGGTTTTAAAATATTTCTTTTCCCAATGATCTGACAAATATACTATTGTGTGCACCCCCAATTTACCTATAGTTTCCTTCTTTATATTCAAGTCATTCACCCATTTTGAGTTTATCTTGGTGTGGGTTATGAGATGTTGATCTAAACATAATCTCTTCCATATTGTTTTCCAGTTTTCCCAAAAGTTTTTGTCAAATAGTGGATTTTTGTCACAAAACCTGGACTCTTTGGGTTTATCACAGACTGTCTTACTGAGGTCACTTACACCAAGTCTATTCTACTGATCCTCCCTTCTAACTCTTTGCCAATACCATATTGTTTTGTTGACCACTTCTTTATAGTAGAGCTTAAGATCTGGTACTGTTTGGCCACCTTCCTTCACATACTTTTTTCATTATTTCCCTTGATATTCTTGATCTTTTGTTCTTCCTTCCAATCTTTTTCCATAAATTCATCTACAAACATTTCTGAGACCAAACCCTTTTTGGGTGAGATAATCCCATTCTGATTTCCAATTATGATTATTATATACCCATTTTTTCACATCCCCTTCAACATTTGTCATTTTTGTCAATATGCTATGTGTAAGTTGATATCTCAGAATTGTTTTGATTTGCATTTCTCTAATCAACAAAGATTTAGAACATTTTTATATATTTTTATACAACTTTGATTTCTTTATCCAATAACTCTCAGTTCATATCCATTAGCCATTCATAAATTGGCGAATGACTCATATTCTTTTTTTTTGAGACTTTAAAAAATTTTTTTATTTAAATATTTTTCCATGGCTTTGTGATTCATGTTCTTTTCCTCCCTGCTCCCAGAGCCAACATGCAATTCCATTGGGTTATACATTTATTATCACTCAATTCCTAATTCTATATTAATCAATTTTGTGATAAACTTAAAAAAAAAGCCATAACCCCACATCCAATACCCATATAAACAAGTGATAAATCAAATATTTTCCTTCTGCGTTTCTATTCCCACAGTTCTTTCTCTCGATGTGGATAGCATTCCTTCTCATAAGTCCCTCAGGATTGTCCTGGATCATTGCATTGCATTCTTATCAGTAACAAAGTTGATTACATATGATTATTCCACAATATTTCAGTCTCTGTCCACAATGTTCTCCTGGATCTGCTCTAAGTTCTCCGTATCAGTTCATGGAGGTCTTTCCAGCTCATATGGAAATCAAGCAGTTTATCATTCCTTAGAACATGATAATATTTCATTACTGTCATTTACCACAATTTGTTCAGCCCTTCCCCAATCGAGGGACACCCTCTCATTTTCCAATTTTTGTGGAGACTCTTGAATTTAAGACCAATGAGGACATTAATGCATTGCTGGTGGAGTTGTGAATTGATCCAACCATTCTGGCTGGCAATTTGGAACTATGCTCAAAGGGCTATAAAAGAATGCCTGCCCTTTGATCCAGCCATGCCACTGTTGGGTTTGTACCCCAAAGAGATCATAGATAAACAGACTTGTATGAAAATATTTATAGCCGTGCTTTTTCGGGTGGCAAAAAACTGGAAAATGAGGGTATGTCCTTCATTGGGGGATGGCTGAACAAATTGTGGTATATGCTGGTGATGGAATACTATTGTGCTCAAAGGAATAATAAACTGGAGGAATTCCATGTGAACTGGAAAGACCTCCAGGAATTGATACAGAGCAAAAGGAGCAGAGCCAGAAGAACATTGTACACAGAGACTAATTCACTGCGGTAAAATAGAATGTAATGGACTTCTGAACAGCAGTAGTGCAATGACCCAGGACAATTCTGAGGGACTTATGAAACAGAACACTACCCACATTCAGAGGAAGAACTACAGGAGTGGAAACAGAAGAAAAACAACTGCTTGAACACATGGGTTAAGGCAGACATGATTGGGGATGTAGACTCGAAACTACCACACCAATGCAACTATCAACAATTTGGAAATAGGTCTTGATCAATGACATATGTTAAAACCAGTGGAAATACACATCTGCCATGGGGGAAAGGGGGAAGTCGGAGGGTGAAGGGGAAAGTAAGAGCATGAATTATGTAACCATGTTAACTTTTCAAAAAATAAATATTAATAAATATTTAAAAAATCAATTACTTGTAAATAGGATAAATAAGAAAAGCATACAGTATCAATTTTAATCTTTTCACATATCACTCACCCCTTCTATCACTCAAATTTAATAAACTCTCTTGGCTCCCTATTATTTCTGGAATCAAATGTAAAATTCCATTTGGCTTTTGAAGTGTTTAATAACCTCTCCTTTTCCTATACCTCACTTAACCTGCTTGTTCTCTGTGACCCAATGATATTGTACTCTTTGCTGTTCCACAATAAGATGTCATTTCCCAACTTGATGGTTTTCATTGGTTGCTTCCCAGGCCTGGAATTATTACTCTCATTTCTGTCTTCTTTGACTTGCTTCATTTCCTAGCAAAAATTTCAACTTAAGAAGTCTTTTCTTATCCACCTTGATGTAAGTGCCTTAACTCCATTGCTTATCTCCAATTTATCCTATACATCTCATTTGTACATAGTTTGCATGTTTTCTTCCCTATTAAGCTGTGAATTCCCTGAGAGGAAGAATTTTTTTTTCTTTTTTTGTATCCTCAGAGCTGAATATGGTGTTTGGCTTATAGTAGTGGTTTAAGAAGTGCTTATCAATTCGACTCAACTTGACTAGGTAGGAGAATGAATGAAAACAGTCTCACAAATACTTAGAAGTGAAGCATATTTTGAAGGATAGGATGCTCAACAGCTCCAAATGCTACAGAGAGATCAAGAGAGATAAGGATTACAATTAAGTTATTCACAACTGAACATCATAAGTTATTATTACTGTGTACAACATTTTCTTGGTTCTGTCAACTTCACTTCACATCATTTCATATAAGTCTTTCCAGGGTTTTTTTTTGTGGTCATCTTGTTTGTGATTTCTTATAGCACAATAGTATTCCATTATAATCATATACCACAACTTGTTCAGTTATTTCCCAGTTGCGGGACATCCCTACAGTTTCTGTTTTTTTTGCCACCTCAAAAAGAGTTGCCATTGAAGGAACAAATCAAGGCCCAATGCAGATTGAAGCATGCCATTCTTCACTTTATTGTCTACATCACCTTTTCTCTAATGTTACCAACATGTATCTTGCTTAATAACATGATGAACATGGAAATATGCATAATTGATAACATATACAACCTATATCATATTTTCTGCAGTCTTAGGAAGAGGATTGAAGAGAAGGAAAGGAATGAGACATAGATTTTTGAACATAGCTAATGTGGGAATTTATTTCTCTTTGATAAGCATATTTATTATATATTGCATATTTATAACAAATCATATTATTACATTATTGTTCTATATTATGTTACATATACAAAATAAAAATAAATGGTAACAAAAAAGAAGGACAAGGATTGAGAAAAGACCAACGGACTTAGCAAATAAATGGTCTTGGTAACCTTGGAGAGAGTAGTTTCTTGAGTGATTTAAGAGAGAATCTGCAATATTCCAAGGGCCTGAGAAGTATGTAAGAGAAAGGTCCTCTTGCTCCAAGTATTCTTTCTCAAGACTAAACCTGCTCAATTCTTTCAATTGACCCTCATGTGTTTTGATTGCAAGACCATTCCTTGTTCTACTTGCCCCACTCTGTATATTCTATAACTTGCCATATATCATTTCTAAGATGTGGTACCAATAATGTAACTTAGCTTAGAATTTCATTAGCTTTTTAAAAAAATTTAAACATTTATTAATAATCATTTTTAACATGGTTACATGATTCATGCTCCTACTTTCCCCTTCACCCCCTGCACTCCCCCCACCCATGGCCGACGCACATTTACACTGGTTTTGTCATGTGTCCTTGATCAAGACCTATTTCCAAATTGTTGGTGGTTGCATTGGTGTGGTAGTTTCGAGTCTACATCCCAAATCACGTCCACTCCGACCCATGCGTTCAAGCAGTTGTTTTTCTTATGTTTCCTCTCCTGCAGTCCTTCCTTTGAACGTGGGTAGCGTCTTTACCATAAATCCCTCAGAATTATCCTGGGTCATTGTATTGCTGCTGGTACAGAGGTCCATTACATTCAGTTTTACCATAGTATATCAGTCTCTGTGTACAATGTTCTTCTGGCTCTGCTCCTTTCGTTCTGCATCTGTTCCCGGAGGTCTCTCCAGTTCGCCTAGAACTCCTCCAGTTTATTATTCCTTTTAGCACAATAGTATTCCATCACCCGCATATACCACAGTTTGTTCAGCCATTCCCCAATTGAAGGACATACCCTCCTTTTCCAGTTTGTTGCCACCACAAAAAGCACAGCTATAAATATTTTCATACAAGTCTGTTTATCTATGATCTCTTTGGGGTACAAACCCAACAATGGTATGGCTGGATCAAAGAGCAGGCATTCTTTTATAGCCCCTTGAGCATGATTCCAAATTGCCAGCCAGAATGGCTGGATCAGTTCACAACTCCACCAGCAATGCATTAATGTCCCAATTTTGCCACATCCCCTCCAACATTCATTACTCTCCCCTTCTTTCATTTTACCCAATCTGCTAGGTGTGAGGTGATACCTCAGAGTTGTTTTGATTTGCATTTCTCTAATTATTAGAGATTTGGAACACTTTCTCATGTGCTTATTGATACTTTTGATTTCTTTACCTGAAAATTGCCTATTCATGTCTCTTGCCCATTTTTCAATTGGGGAATGGCTTGATTTTTTTATACAATTGCTTTAACTCCTTGTATATTTGAGTAATTAGACCCCTGTCAGAGTTTTTCGTTATAAAGATTTTTTCCCAATTTGTTGTTTCCCTTCTGATTTTGACTACATTGTTTTTGTTTGTACAAAAACTTTTTAGTTTAATATAATCAAAACCATTTAATTTACATTTTGTAATTTTCTCTAACTCTTGCTTGGTTTTAAAGTCTTTCCTTTCCCAGAGATCTGACAAGTATACTATTCTGTGTTCACTTAACTTATTTATAGTTTCCCTCTTTATATTCAAGTCATTCACCCATTCTGAATTTATCTTGGTGTAGGATGTGAGATGTTGATCTAAACCTAATCTCTCCCATAT
>NC_058131.1:517257141-517309339 GCF_016433145.1 Gracilinanus agilis
TAGTTTAATATCTGGTACTGCTAGGCCCCCTTCCTTCACATTTTTTTCATTATTTCCCTTGATATTCTTGATCTTTTGTTATTCCAAATGAAATTTGTTATAGTTTTTTTCTAATTCAGTAAAGAAGTTTTTTGGTAGCTTGATAGTTATGGCGCTAAATAGGTAAATTAATTTGGGTAGAATTGTCATTTTTATTATGTTAGCTCGACCTACCCATGAGCAATCAATGGCTTTCCAATTGTTTTGACCCAGTTTTATTTGTTTGGAAAGTGTTTTGTAGTTGTTTTCATATAATTGCTGTGTTTGTTTTGGTAGGTAGATTCCTAAGTATTTTATAATGTCTAGGGTGATTTTAAATGGTGTTTCTCTTTCTACTTCTTGCTTCTCTAGTGTGTTGGAAATGTATAGGAATGCTGATGATTTATGTGCATTTATTTTGTATCCTGCAACTTTGCTAAAGTTTTTGATTATTTCTACAAGCTTCTTAGTTGATTAGGATTTTTTAAGTATACCATCATATCATCTGCAAAGAGTGATAGCTTAGTCTCCTCCTTGCCTATTTTGATACCTTCAATTTCTTTTTCTTCTCTAATTGCAACTTCTAGTGTTTCTAGTACTATGATGAATAATAGAGGTGATAATGGGCATCCTTGTTTTACTCCTGATGTTATTGGGAAGGCTTCTAATTTATCCCCATTGCATATGATGTTTGTTGATGGTTTTAGGTATATACTGTTTATTATTTTTAGGAAAGGTCCTTCTATTCCTATACTTTTCAGTGTTTTCAATAGGAATGGATGCTGTATTTTGTCAAAGGCTTTTTCAGCATCTATTGAGATGATCATGTGATTTTTGTTTGTTAGACTGTTGATATGGTCAATTAGTTGCATGGTTTTCCTAAAGTTGAACCAACCTTGCATTCCTGGTATAAATCCCACCTGATTATGGTGGATCATCTTCTTAATTACTTGCTGGAGTCTCTTTGCTTATTCTATTTAAAATTTTTGCATCTATGTTCATTAGGGAGATTGGTCTGTAGTTTTCTTTCTCTGTTTTTGATCTCCCTGGCTTTGGAATCAATACCATATTTGTGTCATAAAAGGAATTTGGTAGGACTCCTTCTTTGCTTATCATATCAAATAATTTGTATAGTATTGGTATTATTTGCTCTTTGAATGTCTGATAGAATTCACTTGTGAATCCATCAGGCCCTGGCGATTTTTTTCTTAGGGAGATCTTTGATGGTTTGTTCAATTTCCCTTTCTGATGTGGGATTATTTAGGTATTCTATTTCTTCTGCTGTTAATCTAGGCAGTTTATATTTTTGTAAATATTCATCCATATCTCCTAAATTGTTATATTTTTTGCCATATAATTGGGCAAAATAGTTTTTAATGATTGCCTTAATTTCCTCTTCATTAGAGGTGAGGTCTCCCTTTTCATCTTTGATACTGTCAATTTGGTTTTCTTCTTTCCTTTTTCTTATTAGATTGACTAGTACTTTGTCTATTTTATCTGTTTTTTCAAAGTACCAGCTTCTAGTCTTATTTATTAATTCAATAGTTCTTTTACTTTCAATTTTATTAATTTCTCCGTTGATTTTTAGTATTTCTAATTTAGTTTCCATCTGGGGATTTTTAATTTGCTCACTTTCTAACTTTTTGAGTTGCATGCCCAATTCATTAATCTCTGCCTTCCCTAATTTGTTAATATTTTCGTTTCCTCCCCTATTCCTACCCCCTTTTTCTTATACTATTTCCTTTTAAACCAGTGGTTTGCTATTAAGCCACTATCCCTTATCCCCTCCCTTGATTAACTTCCCTTTCTACCCCCTCCCTTATTTTTCCCCCTCTTTTTGTTTTTAATGGTCTTATGAATTCCCTCCCCTTCTTCTCCCCTCCCTTTTTTTGACCTCCCCACTCCCCTGTTTCCCTTGATTTATCCCTTCTGACTTTCTCAGAAGGGTTAGATAAGAGTTTTATGTCCCAATGGATAGTATAGCTACTCTTCCCTCTCCGGGTTGATTACACTGAGAGTAAGGTTTGATTATTACCTCTTAATGCTCTCTTCTTCTCCTTCTTATAATAGTATTTGTCCCCTCTCCTTCCCATACCCTCTTTGTGTGTAATAGAATATCCTATTTTTCTTATTCACTCAAGTTTCTCTTGGTGTCCCCTGCTATTCACCCCCTCTTTCCCATCCCCCATGTCATTTTAGATTATTTAGTGTTCCACCCTCACCCTGTGAATTATTCTTCTGATTACTATAATAGTGGATACTATAATAGTGAATAGAGTTCACTACAGAGAATTATTCATAACATTTCTCTACATAGGAATACATATAATTAGATCTTACTAAGGCCCTTAAAACGGCAAATTTAAAAATTATAAGTTTTCTTTCTTTCCCCTCTGTTTCTTATTTACCTTTTCATGTTTCTCTCGATTTTTGTGGTTGGATATCAAACTTTCCATTTAGCCCCGGTCTTTTCTGTGCAAATACTTGGAATTCTTCAATTTTGTTGAATGCCCATACTTTCCCCTGGAAATATATAGTCAATTTTGATGGGTAGTTGATCCGTGGTTGCAGGCCCAGCTCTCTTGCCTTTCTGAATATTGTATTCCAAGCCTTACTGTCTTTTAGTGTGGAGGCTACCAGATCCTGTGTGATCCTGATTGGTGATCCTTGATATTTGAATTGTCTCTTTCTGGCTTCTTGTAAGATTCTTTCCTTTGCTTGGAAACTCTTGAATTTGGAAATTATATTTCTGGGTGTTGTCTTTTCTTGATCGAATGTCGCAGGTGTTCTATGAATCCTTTCAATGTCTATATTGCCCTCTTGTTGTAGGACTTCAGGGCAATTTTGCTGAATAATTTCTTTTTAGTATGGAGTCCAGGTTTCTATTAATTTCTGATTTTTCTGGAAGACCAATTATTCTCAAATTGTCTCTTCTAGACCGGTTTTCTTGGTCTGTCACTCATTGAGATATTTCATATTTCCTTCTATTTTTTCAGTCTTTTGACTTTGTTTTATTTGTTCTTGTTGTCTTGAGAGATCATTAGCTTCTAATTGCTCAGTTCTAGCCTTTAGGGACTGGTTTTCGGCTCTAAACTTTTTGTTTTCAGCTATGATCTTTTGGTTTTCTTTTTCAATCTGGTCCACTTTGCTTATCAGTTCATTTGATTTCTGAGCCTCACTTTCCAATTGTAAGATTCTACCTTTTAAACTGTTATTTTCTTGCCAGATCTCTTCCATCTTCCTCAGAATCTCAGTTTTGAACTCTTCCATAGCTTGTGACCCATTTTCCTAATTTGAGGAGGGTCTGGATGCTTGTTTGTTCTCCTCCTCTGTTTGCTCGGTTGTCTGGATTTTCTCTGTGTAAAAGTTGTCGAGTGTTAAAGACTTCTTTTTCTTGTTGTTAATCTTTCTCTTCTGAACTTCCTGAGTCTCGGTAGCCATCATTAGCCCAGCAGCTTCTCAGCTTTATCCTCGCGCTCGGGGTCTGTCCTCCAGTCTTTTGGCTCCTGAGGTCTGAGTTCTGGATTTTTCCAAAGACAAGCCCCCTGGTGGACCCCCTTGCTTGATCCTCTGCTGGAGGTTCCTTTACAAGTCTCAGGGTGCTGCTTCCACAGTCCTATACCCGCCTATGGTGGTTCCCCACTCAGGGTTTCAGAGCTTTAGCTCCTGGCTGTGTCTGCCTCCACCCACACCTCTGATGCTCCTGCGCTCTGCTCCTGCGCTCAGATTTCGCGTGCGTTCTTTGGCTTATTGGGGTCCCAAATCTTGCTGCTCTCAGGAACAGGCCCTGGAGCTGCCAATGACTCGATGGGTGCCCCAAACTTGCTCTATTTCTTTTTAACTGGCTTCGGTGCTATAGGTGGTGGTGTGTGTGGAGGGGGTGGGGGTGGGGTGGTTGCTCAGCCCGTGATTTAGTGAGAACTGTTTCACCCCTTTATAGCATGGAAATGTCCCGATTCCACGTACCTTCCACGCTGCACCCTGTTGTGGGGTTCCTCCGTTTGTCTGGACTTGTTTTTATGTCCCCTTGAGGAGTTTTGTGTGTTTTGGTCAGGAGAGGTTAAGAGCTGCTTTTTACTCTGCCGCTATCTTAACCCGGAACTCTCCTAAAGGTCTTCATTAGCTTTTTTGAAAGCCATATCATATTGTTAACTCATACTGTATTTGCAACCCTCTAAAACTATCAGATTTTTTTTAGAATTAATGTTGCCTCATCATATCTCCTGAAAGGTGTGAATTTATTTTTTAATACAAGTACAGTATAAAACTTTACATTTATTTCTATATTAAATATGGCCCAATATTCTAGTCTATCAACCTCTTTTTATATATCAAATCTGCCATACATTTTTGTTAGTTCCCCTCCTGAGTTTATGTCTTTCGTATAAAACATGTCTTTATGAGATGGTGAGCTTTTTGTCCAACTCATCAATCCAAGTGTTAAATACTGTAGAGCTAAGGGAAAATGGAGACTTATGTTGCTTCACTAGTGCTCTCCTTTCAAGTTGTTCTTCAACAATTAGTGACTAACACACTTTACTAGGGATAAAACCACTTCAGAGACCACCTTACCATACTAATGTTTAGCCTATATCTCTAAATTGCCTATAAGAATGACAGGACTGTTCAGATACATTGATAGCATAAACAATACTTACAATATCCCCTAGATCTACCTAGTTTAAAGCCTTGTCAAAAAAGAAAACACTCTATTTTATTGAACTGCTTTTTGTTTTTTGTTTTTACTTTTTCTTAATAAAGGCAGGCTTGCTTTTTTTATCACAGTTTCATTTTCTAGATGTTCACTAACTATTTCCTTAATGATGCATTTTGGAATTTTGCCAGTGTAGCACCAGTGATATCTGAGAGATATGGACCTTTATTCATATAGCCATCTCTACAATGCTCCACAATTATTACCCACTGAAAAGGGCATGTAAATACTGACTCACTCTCTGGGTTGTGTTGCTTATTCTAACCTGTCCTCACCTTGGTAGATCACCACATTGTTATTCTACACCTCTCTCAGAGTAATGTTGTTGAGGAGAAACAAACTTTCTTTAATTGCCACTCTAACTCTTGGGCCCCCACCAAGACATTCTCTGTTTAAACAACCAGCCACTCACAATGTAGCACATCCACACAGTGTGATATTTATATGCCAGCCACTCACAATAATAGCACTTTTAGATTTTTAAAAACTATTTGAGATTAAGACAAATGACAATAATTACACCATAGAAACTCATATATCAACTCAAGTGCTAAATAATAAGAAACATCACAATCTGCATGCAAACTGGGTCACACTGCCCCATCAATATGCTCAGTATCTGTTGGGGAGAATAGGTACATACTTTTAGAAAGTGGGCTGAGAAACATATGAGAAAGGAAATCTCATATGCTCATGGTAGCTCGAAGTGGATGTGCAGGCTTTCATGGCACTAATCTATTCAGGAATATCTGTACCATGCAAAATTAATTTTATGTTCACTGCTTTTCTGTTGGTTCTTTTTGCCTTTCACATATTAAAATCCTCTTTTTTCTTTATTTGACTATAGGATTGGCAAGGTTTTTCAACTTATTATCACTCTTGAAAAGTAGTTCAGAATTATTTCTCTCAATGTAAATTCAAGTTCCTTTTAAGCCAGAGCATTGCAAAGCTCACCAGACTGGTAATCTCTGGGTTATACACACCAGATCAGTTAGTTATTGCCCTACTGAGATGCTATATTGTAAAATAAGAACACAGCTTAAGTTACAGGCAAACAAACTTAATACAATCATGAGAGTAAAAAAAATAGCTACAAAGGCTATCTTCTCTGCTTTTCCTTTTCAAACCAGAGGAGGCAGTCGACATTAACAGGTACTGAATGGTAAATCTCACTTCTCACCAATTCTGAGTGGTACCAAAGGACAATAGCTGTTATAGATGCTCAACTAATGAAAACAATTCTCTCTCCCACCAACCAGAAATCAGTCTAGTAAAGCCTACTGTCAGGTAACTGCTTCCAGCTGCCACTACTCTGACAGAAGCCTTTTGGCTTCATTCTAGGTCTTCATTTCTACTCCATTTTTTGGTCAGGTTCTCCCTCATTCCTTTATTTCCTTAGTCTTCAAAGGCTTTAATAAAAGCCTCAAATCCTATCTTTCACTTAAAATATCATAATTCTCCATTCTTTCACCATGAAATCAATTGTCCTTTTAGATCATACCTAAGTATTTAATTTATGATTTCTCTTTTTAGGTTTTAACTTCCTTAATCATAAAAAAGTTTTATGCAATATAAAGTGAGGTTCTTCTTTACTCATAAAGTCATTAATGATCCTCAAAATCATTTTTGTCCTTGCATTAATAGATTTTATTTTTTAAAATATAGCTATTTTTCTGCCTCTGAAACATCAAGTGAAACACTGATCTTCATTATTTATAAGATAATTTGAGTTCTTATAGTTATGCTACAGTTAATTTTCTGTCCAAACTATTCAATTACTATCTGAAAGCTATGTTTCTTTATAAACATATTTTCCAGTTTTTATTAAACACAAGTTTTTTGTACTCCTTTTAAGCACTGGAATGTTAACTTTTTAGTGGCGATATCTTACATAATTTGCTAAGTTGATTTAACTGCTTTCCTTTACACCAAAGTACTTTTTTTACTCTTTTTCATTGCTTAAATATTCCACATAAAAAAGGTTCTAAAGGATCAGTGTAACAGAAATAGAAGTCAGTCTAATTCTTTATTGTAACTATTCAGATGCTTTTCATCAATTTTGATATAAAGTAGTTGCTTACATATTTTCGGAATATCTCTAGTACATGTCCAGACTGGACTACATATCAGGTAGTAGTTGCTAAAAAGTTGGTCCATTTGCAGAGAAATCTGATCTCCTCCAGTCTATTTAGTTCAGCTTCAATATGTCTGGAATACAGCAAGAAGATGACTCTACCTTTATTGGAATCCCAGTCAACTTCAAGGTAAATATAGAGTTCTAGAAGTGACCCGAGATTAGGGAAATGATTCTCAGATTTCATCCTGGGAAAGCAAGTCTTTTGGATCTTCATTCTGGGCCATATTGCTTTTACTTTGGTTGGCTACCAAGTTCAAAGACATAATGCCATTCACTTAGTAAAAGTCATGCTGTTTATTCATTTCTAAAAGGTGACCTAGAAAAAAATAGCAAGATAGCTTTATCACCTAAATTATTTCATGACACCATATTAGCAAATTTCTGAAGATATCTTCAAAATTTAATATGCTGATTTGCATTTCAGGGAGAGATTGTATGTCAGTAGAAATCACTTTAACAGTGCACTTTCCACTTTTACTCTTTATCAAAGACATTATTCTCACTGCCCACGAGAACTGATCGGCATCAAACCAACAGCCTCCTTCTCTTGCTCAGACTATTTGTACCAACTTAAGAACCACAACACAGCTGCTGGGGCTACAGGATCCAACAGAGGCTTTGCATTGAAGACCTTACATTGGATTGATTCCCAGTCTCAAAGTGGGAGAACGTTTGGGCTTGTGAAAAGGAGACTAAACCTCTTGTGTTCATGTGTTTTGGAGGCCTTCAAGTTTTCTGCTAAGTTGGTACCATACAAAAAGTACCCTTCTCAATGCATTGGCCTGAAGTCTGTTTGTTTCTCGCTTTCAATTGAGTTGTCTGATATACTGCCAGTTTTCCTGGTTTCCAGGATGTTACCCCTGTAGACATGCTGAAACTCATTTTAATTGCATCAAACTATGAATGGTCACTGCCTACCTACAGTGTCACTGTCAACATGAAGTTGGCAAGCCTCCTGGGACCTTTTCAAAAGGTCCATGGGGTTTTTTTGCACACAGTGAGGAAAAAAAATCCAAAGATAATTAGTGATTTTTGTCCTATTGTCATTTTCTGGCATTGTTTCCAATGATTTTGTGCAATGCATGTTGTTTATACCATTACAATTATTCTCTCTCCCCACTTTCTACCCCACAATTTGAAATTGAGCTGCCAATAATTTATTAACCGTAATGCACTAGCTAATTACTATATATTCCTTTACAACATATATTTACAAAATTGTTTGTATCCATATCATAGATACAGACTTATTCATTGCATAACATAGGTAATGTTTGTGTTTGAAAACTGGAGGAGTTTTAGACCTAAGAGATTGTTTTTCCCAAATCCCTTTCATAAAATCTTTGGCCAGACCAATGTAGAATTCATGAAAAGTACCCAACAAATGCTCATTTTGCCTGTGCCAGGATCTTCCTTCAAATCTGTGGCCTATGGAATCCTAACTGATACAGGCTACATTGGCCTCTCTTTGTTGTGCATACTTGGGAGGGTAGGGAGGAGAAGAAGAGGGGAGTGTTAGCTGAGTTCTGGTGCTGCTATAATACAAAAACACTTCCAAAAGAAGAGCTTCTCTAAACACCTGGAATTCTTCCATGCTTGTGGCTAATTTTCAACTTATCAAGTAGATGAGAAAATTCTCAGAAAAAAAAATTTTTTTGATATGGTGGGGGTTAGGCATCCTCTCACAGTAAAAAAAAAAAAAAGAAAGAAAAAAACTATTATGTAATCATCAGACAAATTGAGGCCTCTAATAGAGTGATTGCTCCTGGATTCTTTTATTTTTCGCAGCCTCCAATTTCAGAAAAGTGCCTAATGAAGCCTCAAAGTTACCCAGAAATATATAATACAAAAGATATAAGAAAGAAAAGTAGCAAAGAATGTGGAATTTACTACAAAATGGCTCCACAGCTTTTTAAGCTTTGCAGAAGCTTTGGGCTTCTCACTTTCTTCACCCAACAGCAGTGTTTTAGGGGAATTCATATGCATGTTCGGATAGTTCAGACAAAAGACTTAATCAAATATCTTTTTAAAATGTTAATGTTAAGGGCTTGAAAGTGCACTTTTTTCAAAACTTTGTTTCATTTCTGGAACTGTGAAAATGTAAGTTGTCATCATGATCATTACAACAGCGTTTCTAAGGTTTGCAAAGTACCTTACAAATACTATCTATTATTTTATCCTCACAACTACCTTGAAAGGTAGGTGCTATTATTACATTCATTTTACATGTGAGGAAACTGAGGCAAACAGAGGTCAAAAGAATTTACAAGATCATTCCTCTACTAAGTGGCTGGAGCTAGATTTGAACTCATAGTTTCCTGATTCCATGCCAAACAGTCTATTCTTTGAACTATTTAGCTATCTATATCTCTTGGAGTATTGGGAATTTCTCCCCACCACTAAAAAAAAGAAGATACTTTCAAAAATCATATTACTGTAGCACTCAAAAATATGTGACTTCATCAATATAAGTTTTCTCCTCCAATAATGCATATCTCTTCTCATCTGTGACTGCCGAGTTTGTGACTCTTGTCTGTGTACTGCCATGAGTTTGACTCAGGGGGCCACCCAAAGTCATTCCTTGATTTTTTTTTTTTATATCGTAAGGATACCAGTGGAACACACAGATTATCTTGCAGCTATCCTTTGTTCTCATATACAATCAGACCATTCTTTTAACCAGTTGTATGTTTCTCTGACGACAATTTGCATATTCTATGCATATTTCCTAACTCTGGACATTAGTGGCAATGGAATATTAAATTGGAGAATCTCATGGGGCCACTGTAGTGTACCTGGAAACCCGTGTTGTCCTGTACTCTAACAAGTATCTTTCCCTGGAGAAGGAAATGGCAAACCATTCCAGTGTCTTTGCCAAGAAAACCCCAAATATGGACACAAATGACTGAAATGACTAAATAATAACAACAAAGGTATTGTAACATGTTCACATGAACCATGTTCCTCTCCACTGGTTGATATTTAACTGTAGCTCTTTAGTCACTGCAGTGTTCCACAACTCACTTCCAAATATTGTCAGAAGAATGCCAATGGAAAAAAAGACAAGCCTTTGTTTTAGGAACCAATTTGAGCTCACTGAAAAATAAATCTCAGTTTCTTAAAATCAGTGCTTTTTCTAGTCTGCTCTTTTTTCTCACTCAACTCTGGACCCAGTTCATTGTCCATCTGAAGCATTTGTTCAGCTAGACACTCTATAGCAGAGGTTGTTAACCTGGGGTCCATGAACTCCCAATGAGTTTTTGGACCAATTTCAGGAAGTCTGTGAAATTGGGTAGAGAAAAAAGTCCATCTCATTTCAATATAATTTATTTACTTTGTAGACTTAGGCACTTTATTTTATGCAATTCTAACCATTATTCTGAGAAGGATTCCATAATATTTATTAGAATTCCAAAAGTCCCAGTGACACAAAAGAGGTAAAAAATGACTATATTATTGGATGAATTCAATAGTTTTACGCAACTATCCTTAGAGCAAAAACATAATTGGGCCAAACCTCTCTGAGTGATTATTGTTCTCATTTAAGAGCCTTTGTAATGTTTCAAGGATTAATGCAGTCAGCACAATATCATATAGAAACAGGAATCCCCTTTAGAATCTCACCGCCTAAGTGGAATCTACAGCATTCTGGGCTAGATCTCTTCTGTGAAACTGGAAACCACCTTTGGTGAGCATATATTTCCATTTGATAATAATAATCATAGGTTCGTTGAGCATGGCTGTCTCTGTTGTTTTCTTTTAATGAAAGAAAAATAGTGATTAGAATTTTTAAAAATTATATATCGATAAGGATCAATGGAAAGATGTACAGTGAGTAAAAGTAGCTGGGAACACATTACTAAGGGTGACTTAGATGCATTATAAGTAGTATAAAAGACATCACTGAGGAAAGGTATGACCAAAAAAGAAGTGGGATGACCATGTAATAGGAGTGAGAGATAACAAGTACTACAGTAGTATTCACTATACCCACACAATGTAACATAAAGTGATAGCATACAAAATCTATATGCGTGTATATATGTATAAATAATATGTAATATTAAAATATATATGTATGTATACATGTATGACATTAGTATCAGCTTTCTGTGTACATATATTTATATGTGACAGTAGTAACTTCAATATATATACATGGACCCACAGATAACATATATAGGATAGAAAGTATATACAGGTAGATGATGCATAATATATGTATATATTACAAATTATATGACAATATCAACTCTCTGTATATATATGCATTTATATATTTTTTTGCATTTCCACTGGTTTTAATATGTGTGGTCAGTCAAGACTTATTTACACATTATTGATAGTTACATGGGTGTGGCCTTTTCAGGTCTACATCCCCAATCATGTCCTCCTCAACCCAAGTGTCCAAGCAGTTGTTTTTCTTCTGTGTTTCTACTCCTGTAGTTCTTCCTCTGAATGTGGGTAGCGTTCCTTTCCACAAATCCCTCAGAATTGTCTTGGGTCATTGCACTACTGCTAGTACAGACGTCCATTACATTTGATTTTACCACAGTATATCAGTCTCTGTGTACAGTGTTCTTCTGGCTCTGCTCCTTTCACTCTGCATCAATTCCTGGAGGTCTTTCCAGTTCACATGGAATTCCTCCAGTTTATTATTCCTTTGAGCACAATAGTATTCCATCACCAACTATACTATACTATAAAGTATAAACTCTGCTATACTATAAAGCAGCAGTCATCAAAACGATATGGTACTGGCTAAGAGACAGAAGGGAGGATCAGTGGAATAGACTTGGGTTAAGTGATGTCAGCAAGACAGTGTATGATAAACCCAAAGAGCCCAACTTTGGGGACAAAAATCCACTATTTGACAAAAACTGCTGGGAAAATTGGAAAACAATATGGGAGAGATTAGGTTTAGATCAACATCTCACACCATACACCAAGATAAATTCAGAATGGGTGAAAGACTTAAATATAAAGAAGGAAACTGTAAGTAAATTAGGTGAACACAGAATAGTATTCTTGTCATTTATATATATTTGTGTTTGTGTGTGTATGTGACAGAAGTATCCTCAATAGAATGACTACTTCAATCATCGAATCTAGCTCCCTAGACTTTTTCTTGTAAGATCACTTCAAAACTTCATGTATGCATCAAAAACTTAAACTTTGGTTGATATTAAGGCCTAGATTAAAACACAATCCTTTTAGTCATGGAATAGCAGCTGATTAAAGGTTTTACACATTTTAAAATTTAAAATAGTCATGTAGAAAACAAGAGAGTGGTTTAATTTTAACAAGAAATATGTCAACATTTTCAAAATTGAAGTAGTTAAATGTTCAAAAAAATTTTTTTAGCATTTTTATTTTTGACTAAAACTACACTAAAAGGACAACTACATAACACTGTGGATAGAGTGCCAGATCTGGAGTCCGGAGGACCTGGGTTCAATTTTGGTCTCAGACGCTTTCTAGCTGCGTGTGTGTGTGTGTGTGTGTGTGTGTGTGTGTGTGTGTGTGTGTGGCCCTGGGCAAGTCACTTAACAATTTCCCTGCCCTTAGAGCTTTTCTGCCTTGGACCAATACTTAATTCTTTGACAGAAGATAAAGGTTTAAAAAAAAAAATTACCTAAAGACATTCAAAACACCCTTTATCTTAAATGGGAGGGACCTTGGAGAGCATCTACACAGAGGATTGTAGATTACATATTTAAATCAGTAAGAGTCCCTAGAAATAATCTTGTCCAGTTCCCTCATTTTTCAGATGAGAAAAACAAAGTGAAAGGACTTGCCCAAATTAAATAGCAGAACTGAAGTACAAATTCAGGTTTTCTAATTCCAAGCCTAGCACCAAATTTACTCTCTCTGTTTCAATGTTTATTGACTACTTAACTGTATCAACTTCTGGTCTACACAAATGGAAGACAAAAACATTATAGGAAGTATTATAAGAAAAAACAAACCAGTGAGAACCAAGGAGAGGGATGTCTCAAATATTTACCCCAAATGCTTAAAGGCATTATTTAGAGAGATACATTGGGCAAGCAAAAACAAAAAAATCAAGCTCTTTAAAAAAATTCTTATCACTGACATAATTGCTAGTTATCATTGTCTTTGATAAGTGTGTTACCTATCAACCCAGCTGCTTTGTCATAAACCAAGGGAGCAAAAGATAGGGTGTGGGGAAACAATTCCCTATTATGAGTTTTTAAAACTCTAATTTGGCTATTGTGTTTTGCTTATAGGAGCCTTAGCATCTTGCTTCCTAACAATTCTAGGCATATCAATCAATCAAGAAGCATTTACTAATTACCTACTATGGAAGGCACTTTTAGGTTCAATGTATACAAATACAAAAGTGAAGCTATTCCTGCCCTCTAAGGATTTCCTTTCCCCTATGGTGATATGACAGGCTCACAGTAATATACACATACAGAATGTGTGTATATATATTTTGTGTGTGTAAATGCACACACTCACACACATAATATTAGTGGGTGGAGGCCCACTAACAATCAGAGGAATCAAGGAAGTTGTTCCACAAGAAGGTGGCACTTGAGATGAGCCTTAGAGGCTTCCAAGAAATGGAGGTAAGGAGGGAGATCATTCCAGGCATGAGGAACAGTCTAGCTCTGCCAGCTTCTTTAATGTTTGTGTGAACCTTGATCAGCCTTCCTTCTTAAGAGCTAACCCAAAGAGTTCTGTCATTCTGAGCAAAATGGGCACTGTTTTCATTTCTCCCACCTCAAACCATACTTATTAACGATTAAGTATGGCCACCAAGGAAGGCAGTCTATAAAATGACCATTTTTGTCTTGGCCGTTCCCACAGTATTATTCCCTGAAAGTCATATGGCTTTTGTGCATTCAGTCTCAGTGCCACTCACCTCTTTCCACAAGCTATAATCCCTCCAATGATACTAGCTCTGTCCTTTATGAATCTATTCAACCCCAGGAATTCCAAACATGAGTGGTCCTTTGATAAATCATCTCCATTTCATGTACTTATCTGAGTATCCTGAACTACATGTCTTGTACACTGGGGTAGTAGATTGTCAGATCTCAAAATTGTTTGGGTTTTGGCTTGCTGGATCTGAGGCCAGAATAAGAATGAAGAAATATACATACATACATACATACATACATACATACATACATATATATATATATATATATATATATATATATATATAAGCTCCACCAAACCAAACGTTTCAAACTTTTAGACAAGATTGGTTTTAAATTGAGTTTTGTTTCTAGGCAAAGACCTGGAAGCAGGTTGATAATGGCTGATTTACCTGAACCAGCTGGTACAATTCCATTTTATGGGCAGAAGGATGAAGTGAGAATTTCGGCAAACTAAAACTGTTGTTTAAAAGTGAGGAGGCTGGAAAGCATCTGTCAAAACAACATATTCAGGGCTGAACCAAATGGTGTATGTACTAAATGATGAGTGTGTACATGTTATGAATGGCTGCTATGTGTTTCTTTCCAAAGCTTTGTATACAAAGTGATGAAAGTTTTCATTCTACTGGTATGATTCATCCGTGCAACAAAGGAGTTGGTTGATGGTGGCATTATTTAATCACTTCTAGTACATTCAAAAGCTATGGTTCAAAAGAAAGCTATTATTCAACTTCCTTATAATATATAATATGGAAAAGTCTTGGGTTTTTCTTCTGTCCAAAAGACTCTGCTCCCTAGCCATGTTTCTTCCTTCTGCCTTATATCCCTTTCTTTTTGGTCTATCTTTTCTCCGGAATCCTCATAACTAGAATCTCTTGTCTAGGCTAGAAATTTCTAGTTTCTTAGTGGATTAATGGCTTTCTACCCATGATCTCAGAAGCAGGGAACCAACAAAGCCATCTGAATAAGTCTCCTGCCCTCTCTATAAAACAGCTGAGCTGCTCTAATTGGCGATCCTCCATAACTTCTAAAATGAGTGAGATGTTGTAGAACATTGACCCATGAGTTCTAGATCATTATGAATTCCCTTTTTTGTCAAGATCTGAAGACTATTGTGCCAAAGGCTCTCTGATGATGTGCCCGAGGTCATACAACTAGTAAGTGATCTAAAAGTCTTATTATCCCAAGTCTATTCTGACCATATCAAGTGTCAAAAATCCTTTTTTTGTGTGTCATAAATTCCTTCAGCAGTCTGGTGAAGCTTAAGAACCCCTTCTCATAATAATGGTTTTAAATGCAAAATAATACATAATTATAATAGAAGCATTTGAGATACAATTGTCCAAATATTTTTAACAAGTGCATGACTGCCAGGTAAAGAACCCATTTACTGGATCATAGCCAGCTCTCCTTTGCCCTCAACATGCCCTATCATGTATCAAGGTTATCTGGGTTCATGATGTATCCTCTCCCTGCCTCATGAATTTTCTGTTGTAAGACCTAACTCAATATCTTCTGCATGACACACTTACATGCCAACTGGATATAAGATGACTCATAGGTTATACCTCCTAAGTATTAACCGGCAAGGCCAATCTAAACCACCCATCCTTACCCAAGTAGAATTAGTGTTTACTAATTTCCAAATGGCTCAACCAGAACACAGTAAATACTTAATAAAGATCTTTTGATTAATATATGATTTACCAGGAGGAAATAAAATCCTAACTATATCCTGGCTTCCAATGATCTTGTACCAGGGCATTCTCCAGCTCTTTGCCAATCTACTGGCCTTTCTCCAGTATTCTCGATCCCAGAAAAAAAGACCTTTTTTAAAAGGGTCTTTTCTAGCACAAACAAGCCAACAGTCACCTCATGACTAGGCTCCTATACCTATACAGCCCCTGCCTTCTGTGAGTTTGGGGCCCCAAAGATACAATCTTACCATCTGCCAAAAGGTTGGATCTTAAGAGAGGACATAGAACAGCTTTCCTCAAATAACATTTTTCTGACCATAAATACTCCACCTGTATTCATCCCTGAGTGGTAACACTTCCAAACCATCCTATACTTTCTGAGCTACTGGTTGCTAATGTACAAATCCCATTTGTCATCCAATGCCCCCAACCCCCAAAAAACTACCCACTCCCTTACTCCCAATCTGCCTCAAACCTACTGCCCTCTAATATATCATTCTAGATCTGCCTGCTCCTTCCACTGTGATCTCTAGAGTGCCTGCTTCATAATTAATAAACTTCCTTGCATCTAAAATAACTTTCTCACTCATTTTCTTGCTCTCATGAAGGGAAATTTGATTCTTTCTGATGATTCTATATCCCTTATCGCCCTAATACTGGCTATATTTCCTCTCATATGCCTAATGGTCATAGGGTGAGATCCTGAAGAGTCATTGGTCCTTTCTGCTACTTCCAAACTTTATCATTACTCAGCAATGTCTCCTCCTTTGAGATTCTCATAATTCAAATTTATCACCCAATCCAGACCCTGGTAGCAATTATCTCTAAATGCCCAGGACATTATCCTTCCTTCTTCAATGGGTTTAGTGTCTGACTTATAGTCTCTCTCTCTTCTCTAACTCCTGTCCTCAGACATGGAAATTTTAAGATAAAATTTCATTTTATGTGTAGATATTTCCATGCATTCAAGTTCCCAAATCTACTTATTATTCATGAACTGCACCATGCCACTTCAACTTATATAGAGATGGTCACATTCTTGAACCCCCACCACTCACAAATTTCTCACTTCAATTGTCACAAACTCAGAAATGCCTTTTTCTGATCACAACTTTTAGTATTCTACATATCATCCTATTTTATCACCCATTATCCCCCACCATGATCAACTGTCTATTCTTTCCTAGGCTATCACTCCTGGACTATCTGTATTCTCCCCTTTTCCCTACCTTAACCTCTTGGTAAAGCAAATCAATTGCACATTGTTCTCTACCCTCAAATCCATTGCCTCCTTGTCCTATCATTGACCATAATTTCTCATGCACCAACTTTGAACTACTCCCATCATTCAGTTTCTTCACTTGTGTTCAGTTATTACTGATTGGAATAGAAGGAAGTTAAATCATAGCAAGTTCACTACAAATTCACTTTGCCTAATGTCCTCACTGAAGCAAGGCAATCTTTATCCTTTTCTCTATTTGCTATGCCAGTCTTCACAGTTGCTGTTCCAAATTCATCTTTCTTCAGGCCTCCCCTGGTAATTCCTTTTCTCACCTTTTTGAGGACTTCACTTCATACGTCACCAATAAAAAATATAGCACTTTATCAAGAACTTTCCTTTCTCTTTGTGGGGGCAAAGAATTGCAAATGGGGATACCCATAATTTGGGGAATGACTGAATAAGTTAAAGTATATGATTGTAATGGAATACTATTATGCTGTAAGAAATGAACAGGAGCTCAGAATAACCTGAAAAGACACAAAATGAAACAGAGTGAAATAAGTTGAACCAGGAGGACTTCTTATATAGTGACAGGATTGCCATAAAACAAACAACTGTACATAACTTAGCCATTCTAAGCAATACAATGATCCAAAACAATCTCAAAAGATTCATGATAAAAAAAAAATGCTGTTTTCTTCCAGAGAAAGAAGCAATGGAGTCTGAATCCATACCATAACAAGTTTTGTTCACTTAATTTTTTTTTGTTTCCTTCCAAGAAAAGATTAACATAATTGAACACGTATCATCTATATGAGATTGCTTACATCTCAATGTGGAGTGGGAGTAGGAATGGAGGGAGAGAAGTTGAGACTCAATATTTTTTGAAAAAAGTTGAAAACTGTTTTTGCATGTGTTTGGGAAAAAAAATAAAATTTGAAAAACCTTTCCCTTCTCCACTTCTCTCCATTGAGAGATCTTCTACTATGAACCTAACTTCTCTTAAGTGTCAGAGGAAAAAAATCATCCTTTTCCTTGTCAAGAAAAACTCCTCTAAATATTCACTTGATTCTATCCCCTTTCGTCTTCTTTTGAAAACATCTCCTACTGCTACCTTCTCTCTTCATCTCCTGATTTAGAAAAAAAATTACAATAGTTTTCTTAAAAATAGCAAATATAATGTTTCCATTACAGCCCAAATCAGTGATACTTTCTTCATGAGGCCTTCCCTGACACCACTCACTTCTTCCTTAGGCGAAAGTGATTTTTCCCTATTTAAATTTCTCATAGCAATTTGTTTAGATTCCTCTTTTGCATTATCTGACTGTCCTTTGGAATATAGATAGAGGTGTATATTAGTTTCATCCTATTGAACCATTAAACTGTAATCTTTTTGATACTTGATTTATGTTTGTATGTGTATGCGTGTATGTATATGTACACATGTATCCATATATGTTCATAATCATTCTTCCATGTCAAGCAGTCTTTCATATAGTAGATGATTTAGTTTGTTATCCATGAATGTGTGTGTGTAAATGAATAAATTTCAAAGATAAAAGAATACTGAGACATAGAGTTAATCTGAAAACATTTTATTTATCAACTCTCATTATTTATAATCTTTCTAAATTGAACTAGATGTCTTTTGGGTCCTTCTGATTTTAAAATATTGAGATTCCATCTTTATGCAATTCATATACTAATTATGGTTATTAAGCATTTTACATACATTATCTTATTTCCCTGTTACCAAAAGCCAATATGAGGTATTATTATTACTGTTGGTATATGAGGAAAATGAGATCCAAAAGATAAGTGACATACTTAAGGTTATACAACTGGTAGTTAAAACTCAAACTTCAGTAATGTGATTCCATATCCTCTGCTTTAAAAAAACTCTCAATTTATGATGAATTAATTTTAATTTATTACTAATTAATAATAAATTAAGCAAAGTCATCCCTAAGTTAGGATAAGTAGACTCTGGTATCAGGCTTTTTGTGGGAGACACTACTTCATCCCCTAAGAGGATTATTTCTTTTCTGCTGCCATCTAGAGAACACCATTCCTATGACTTGGGCTGCACTATTGTCTGACCACTGACATGGTTTGTGGGGGAAGGTATGTCCCAGGAGAAGGAGTAAGACTGCATTAAACAAAATTGGTGGAAGCCTACTTGTTCCAAGTCCACCCAGGTTTCCCTTGCATAAGAAATTACTTTCTCATACCTTTCCCCACAATTGCATCTCCATTCAAATCAGATCCTGTCTTTCTAAGTCTTGATCATATATGCATTCCATTTCTAGTATTCACTCTGTTCCTCTCTTCTATTAAAAAATAACATTTATTTTATCCAAAATTCGTTTTTAAAAAAATGGCCTTCACAAGATGATTTTATTTTTTTTTCTGAGAACCTATCATTGACCATAACTTCTCATGAGATAATCATGTGATTTTTGTTTGTTAGCTTGTTGATATGGTCAATTATGTGGACGGTTTTCCTAATGTTGAACCATCCTTGCATTCCTGGTATAAATCCCACCTGATCATGGTGGATGATCCTCTTGATCACTTGCTGGAGTTTCTTTGCTAATATTCTATTTAAAATTTTTGCATCTATGTTCATTAGGGAGATTGGTCTGTAGTTTTCTTTCTCTGTTTTTGATCTACCTGGCTTTGGAATCAGTACCATATTTGTGTCATAAAAGGAATTTGGTAGGACTCCTTCTTTGCTTATTATATCAAATAATTTGTATAGTATGGGTTTTAGTTGCTCTTTGAATGTCTGATAGAATTCACTTGTGAATCCATCAAGCCCTGGTGATTTTTTCTTAGGGAGTTCTTTGATGGCTTGTTCAATTTCTTTTTCTGATATGGAATTATTTAGGTATTCTATTTCTTCTGCTGTTAATCTAGGCAATTTGTATTTTTGTAAATATTCATCCATATCTCCTAGATTGCTATATTTATTGCTATATAATTGGGCAAAATAGTTTTTAATGATTACCTTAATTTCCCCTTCATTAGAGGTGAGGTCTCCCTTTTCATCTTTGATACTGTCAATTTGGTTTTCTTCTTTCCTTTTTTTTTATTAGATTGACTAGTACTTTGTCTATTTTATCTGTTTTTTCAAAATACCAGCTTCTAGTCTTATTTATTAATTCAATAGTTCTTTTACTAACGATTTTATTAATTTCTCCCTTGATTTTTAGTATTTCTAATTTAGTTTTCATCTGGGGATTTTTACTTTGCTCGCTTTCTAGTTTTTTAAGTTGCATGCCCGATTCATTAATCTCTGCCTTCCCTAATTTGTTAATATATGCACTCAGTGATATAAATTTCCCCCTGAGTACTGCCTTAGCTATATCCCACAGAGTTTGGTAGGATGTCTCATCATTGTCATTCTCTTCAATAAAATTGTTGATTGTTTCTATGATTTCTTCTTTGATTAGCTGGTTCTGGAGAATCATATTATTTAATTTCTAATTAGTTTTTGATTTTCCTGTCCAGGTGCCCTTACTAATTATTATTTTTATTGCATTATGATCTGAGAACGTTATATTTATTATTTCTGCTCTTTTGCATTTGATTGCAATGTTTCTATGCCCTATTACGTGGTCAGTCTTTGTGAATGTTCCATGTGCAGCTGAAAAGGTGTATTCGTTTTTGTTCCTATTTATTTTTCTCCACATGTCTATTAGATCTAATTTTTCTAGGACTTCATTCATCTTTCTTACCTCTTTCTTATTTATTTTTTGGTTTGATTTATCTAGATCTGAAAGAGGGATATTTAGATCTCCCACTAGTATGGTTTTATCTATCTATTTCCTTCTTGAGATCTGCCAGTTTCTCCTTTATGAATCTGGTTGCTATGCCATTTGGTGCATACATATTGAGCAATGTTATTTCCTCATTGTCTATACTGCCTTTAATCAGGATGTAATGACCTTCCCTGTCTTTTTAATCATATCTATTTTTACTTTGGTTCTGTCAGAAATCATAATTGCCACTCCTGCCTTCTTTTTCTCATTTGATGCCCAAAGGATTTTGCTCAAGCCCTTTACCTTAAACCTGTGTATGTCCACCCACCTCATATGTGTTTCTTGTAGACAACACATGGTAGGATTTTGGTTTCTAATTCACTCTGTTATTTGCTTCCTTTTTATGGGCGAGTTCATCCCATTCACATTCAGAGTTATAATCATCAGTTGTGCATTTGCTGACATTTTCGTTTCCTCCCCTATTCCTACCCCCTTTTTCTTATACTATTTCCTGTTAAACCAGTGGTTTGCTTTATGCCAGTAACCCTTGTCCCCTCCCTTGATTAATTTCCCTTTCTACCCCCTCCCTTATTATTCCCCTCCATTTATTTTTAAGGCCTAATGAATTCCCTCCCCCTTCTTCTCTCCCTTTTATGACCTCTCCACTCCCCTGCTCCCTTTGGTTTATCCCTTCTGACTTTCTCATTAGGGTTAGATAGAGTTTTATATCCCAATGGATAAAGCTACTCTTCCCTCTCAGGGTCAATTACACTGAGAGTAAGGTTTAAATATTACCTCTTAATGCTCTCTTCCTCTCCTTCTTATAATAGTATTTGTCCCCTCTCCTTCCCACACCCTCTTTGTGTGTAATAGAATATCCCATTTTTCTTATTCACTCAAGTTTCTCTTGGTGTTCTCTACTATTCACCTTCCTCTTTCCCACCCCCATATCATCTTAGACCATTTAGTATTCCAAACTCTCCCTATGAATAATTCTTCTAATTATTATAATAGTGAATACTATAATAGTGAATAGAGTTCCTTACAGAGAATTATACATAACATTTCTCCACATAGGAATACCAATAATTAAATCATATTGAAGCCCTTAAAGAGGCAAATTTATAAAATACAAATTTTCTTTCTTTCCCCTCTGTTTCTTATTTGCCTTTTCATGTTTCTCTTGGTTTTTGTGGCTGGATATCGAACTTTCCATTTAGTCCTGGTCTTTTCTGTGCAAATACTTGGAAATCTTCTATCTTGTTGAATGCCCAAACTTTCCCCTGGAAGTATATAGTTAATTTTGATGGGTAGGTGATCCTTGGTTGTAGACCCATTTCTCTTGTCTTTCTGAATGTCATATTCCAAGCCTTGTGGTCTTTTAGCGTGGAGGCTGCCAGATCCTGTGTGATCCTGATTATTGCTCCTTGATATCTGAATTGTCTCTTTCTGGCTTCTTGTAATTTTTTTCTTTTACTTGGAGGCTCTTGAATTTGACTATTATATTCCTGGGGGTTGTCTTTTCTGGGTCTAGTGTAGAGGGTGATTTATGGATCCTTTCAATGTCTATATTGCCCCCTTGTTGTAGAGCTTCAGGGCAATTTTGCTGAATAATTTCTTTTAGTATGGAGTCCAAATTTCTATTAATTTCTGATTTTTCTGGAAGACCAATGATTTTCAGATTGTCTCTTCTAAACCTGTTTTCTTGGTCTGCCACTTTCTCATTGAGATATTTCATGTTTCCTTCTATTTTATCAGTCTTTTGACTTTGTTTTATTTGTTCTTGCTGTCTTGAGAGACCATTAGCTTCTAAATTCCTCAATTCTAGATTTTAGGGATTGGTTTTCAGCTATAATCTTTTGTTTTTCCTTTTCAATCTGGTCATTTCTGGTCCTCAGTTAACTTGCCTCACTTTCCAATTATGAAATTCTGCCTTTTAAACTGTTATTTTCTTGCCAGATTTTGGTTTCCAATTTGCTTACCATTTTGTTTGATTTTGGGGCATCTTTCTCCAGTTGGGAGTTTCTGTCTTCTAACCTGTTAATTTCCTTTTGAGCTATTTCCCACTTCTCTTGCCAAATCTCTTCGATCTTTCTCATCATTTCAGATTTGAACTCTTCAATAGCTTTTGACGAGTTTTCATTATTTTGGGAGGGTTTGGATATGATTACTTGTTTGTTCTCCTCTGCTGTTTGCTCTGTTGTCTGTACTTTATCTGTGTAAAAGTTGTCGAGTGTTACAAATTTCTTCTTGATGATCTTTCTCTTTTGGGGTTCTTGTCTCTGGCTTGCCATTGTTAGCCCTGCGCCCTCTCAGCTTTATCCTCACGCCCAGGGTCTATCTGCGCTCTTTAGGCTCCTGAGGTCTCAGGTCCAGTTGTTTTCAGGGTCAAGCCTCCTGGTGGTCCCCTTTTTGTTCCTCTGCCCAAGGCTCCTTTAACAGTCTCAGGGCACTGCTTCCACAGTTGTGAACCCCTTCTGCACTGGGTCCCCACTCAAGGTCCATGCCTGTGCTCAAGATTTGGGTCCTCTCCTGCTCTCAGGATCTGTGTCTGCACTTGCGTCCACGCCCTCACTCGTGCCTATGCTCAGGGTCTGTGTTAAAAGTCTACGCATTCTTTAGCCTCTTGGGATCTTAAGTCTTGCTGCTCTCAGGGGCAGGCCCTGGTGACCCCAGAGAGCTGCCAAGGACTTAATGGTGCCCCAAACTTGCTCTAACTCTTGTGCGCTGGCTTTGGTGTTGTAGGTGGTGTGGGGTGGGAGAGGGGGTTGCTCAGCTCGCGTTTTAGTGAGAGCTATTTCACCCCTTTATAGCATGGAAATGCCCTGATTCCACATACCTCCAATGCTGCGCCCTGTTGTGGGGTCCCTTCGTTCCTCTGGATTTGTTTTTATGTCTTCTTGAGGAGTCCTTTATGTTTTGGTTAGGAGAGGTTAAGCAGCTGCTTTTTACTCTGCTGCCATCTTAACCAGGAAGTCTGATAATTATCTTTTAATAATTTATCTTGTACTATTCTCATTTCTTTTCCCAACTTTTCCTCTACTAATCTTCTCTTAATAGGAATTCTTGATGCCTTGGGTCCATTTGGGATTTTTCTTTATTTTTAGCTGTTTCCATTTTGTTGTCTTCTTCCAAGTTTATGTATTGATCTTCCCTGCCACTGTAGTAGCTTTTTATGGACAAATTCCTTTTTGCTATTGCGGGCTCATTTTCCCAGTCTATTTCTTCACTTTGAATTTCATGTTAACATTGGACTCTACTCACCTTGGTTTGGGGAGACACAGTCCTAACTTTAGGCTTTTTCATGCTGCTGTTTTCAGACCTAGTTCTGAGAGTCCACAAATTTTTAGTTTTTCCAAGGTGATGGTGAACTGCAAAGTGGTGAGTTCACTGTTCTCATGGTCTGCACTATGGTCTTTTCCCAGGAAAATCCCCGGCTTCCTTGAAGTCACAATTTCTAGTGCTCCTCTTGGTCCTTAAATCCCTTGAATCCCTAATGCCCCTAATCCCTTATGGCCAATCACAAACACTTCTCTCCATCTTGAAACATCAGCCATGTAGCCCAAAGCCGCTTTTTGGGTAATAGAGTTGTCAATCAACTCTACCTGCCACCAGTATGAGCAATAGGTTCTAGGCATCTCTTTCTGATCAGGTGTCAGATACCCTTACCATCTCTAGGCTAAGAGATCCTGAAGCTTCTACTGTCATGGTAATCTACAGAGCTTGCCACTTGTGCTTCTGTCACTCTCAGGTCTCTACCCACTCTAGTGTTATAGACCTCTCCTGCAGACCTCCCAAGCAGTCTTAGACAGGAAAAATGCCTCTCTCTGATCTTTTTTTTTGGTCTCTGCCACTCTACAATTTCATTTGAGGTGTGATTTTAAAGTTTTTTTTGAGAGGAATATTAAATTAGTTCAGCTAAATCCTAGCCTAACTCCACTACTTAGACTCCCTTTCATTCTTAAAAGGGGTTTGAGGAACAAAAAATGTTGAAAATCACTGCATTAAATTAATCTACCACAATTTCTTCAGCCATTTTCTAATTAAGGAACAACCTTTTTTTTCTGTTTCTTGGATGCAACAAAAAATTGTGCCCAAGATTTTTATATATGTATAAAGGTACTTTCTCTCCTTAACTTCTGTGGGTTAAAAACTTATCTATAGTAGCAATAGCCAAAAAGTATGAATTGTTTAGTAAATTTTTAGATAGAGTTTCAAATTTTTTAGATCAATCCAAAAGTTCCACAAACAATTCATTAGGCTGTCCTCCCACAAGTCCCCCAACAACTATCATTTTTCTTTTTTTTCATCTCTACCAGTCTGTTGGGGGTAAGGTGCAACTTCAGAGTCAAGAATCCTTACCCTATTCATAGTTTTGAAAATTATCTTCTTCCCTGTACATATATTTTCTTGCTCATATGTTTTGCTTGTAACACAATATTTTATATCTAGATCATATAACCCTTTGAAACTTGTCATGGAATATGGAAAGGGCCAGCAAACTATGATCCAAGCATTAAGTCCAGCTCACCATTTTTTATATGTATCCATGAGCTGAGAATGCTTTGAAATATATACAAAGACAAATAAAGAAGTTATTAGCTGTCCTGTTTCTAACAAAGACAGAACTCCAATTGCTGTCTGGATGAATGAAATCCCTTATCTTATTACATCAAAAGATTCTGCCATGCTTCTGGGTATATTTCCCAAAGTCTTTACCCATTTTCCTCTTTCCACAGTTGATCTGTGGTACACTTCAGTAATATTATAATTTCTCTTTCTCTCCTCTAATCTTTACTGAAATGCTTACCTTTATTCTTCCTCCCTTCTGTTTCTAGATCTCCTTATGTGACTACACACAAAAATATAGTGTTTGATATATATGCAGTAAGCGTCAGAGAAAAATATGATTGCTGATTTTGCAATACATAGATGAAAATACTATATTAATACATAACAGCACCTTTTCCTCTTTTGCCTATTATATTTCTTCCAAATAAAGTATAGTCAGCTGGAGTCATATTTCAGTTATGGGTTTCATTCCAAATTTCAATAAGAACTTGCATAAGCTCTTTGAGGATAGGTACTATTTTGGATTTGTCTTTGTACCTGGCACATAGTAGGGATAGACACACACACATATATGTATGCATATATATTTACATATATATTACACTTATAATATATATATATATACGTATATATATATATATGATTGGTTGAAAGGTCTATTCCATATACCTTGGTGAATAAGTAGCTATTACTCCTCAAAGGATCCAATTTCCTCTTCTTCAGAGAGAGTTTCTTTTCTTTCTTTTTATAATTCAAATTTTTTTCCTTTGTGCTACTTCAAATCCTTCCCTCCAGCCTGCTTGAATATCATTTCCCTTTATTTTAAAAAATTTTTCCTTCCCTCTTAGAATCAACACTCTACATTGGTTCCAAGGCAGAAGAACGATAAGTATTGCAAGCAATGGGGGTTAAGCGACTTGTCCAGTATCACAGAGCTCAGAAGTCTCTGAGATCACATTTGAACAAAGGACCTCTCATCTCTGGACCTGGCTCTTAATCCACTGAGCCACCTCCCTCCCTCATTGTTAAGGAAACACTTCCATTGTCCCTGATAACCTAGAGTAAGGATGAGCATTCCTATATCTAGGAATCAAAATGAGCCAAGTCTGAAATAATATTGTGCTGAAAGAAATTATGAACAGGATGATTTCAGAGAGAGCTGGAAAGACTCATATGATCTGATGCAGAGTGAAATAAACAGATTCAAGAGAATATTGTACAAGAAACACCAAAATTGTGGAATAATCAACTGTGATAGACTTAGTTACTCTCAACAATAAAATGATCCAGTACAATTCTGAGGAACTTGTGACAAAAAAATGCTCTCCATCTCCAGAGAAAGAAGTGTTGGAGTCAGAATGCAGATCAATGTATGTGATTTTTCACTTAAGTTTATTTGAGTTTTTGTTTTGGGATTTTGGTTTTATATGATTATTCTTACAAAAATGAATAGTATGGAAATATTTTGCATGATAACACACATATAACCCAGATCAAATTGTTTGCCAGGTCTGAGAGTGGGGACGGAAGTGAAAGAAGGAGACAATTTGGATCATATAACTTTAGAAAACTAATGTGGAAATTTATTATGTATAATAGATAAAAAAATCTTTATAAAAAATGAATAAAAATAGCTGTCTTCTAAAACAGAATACCAAGTACCTGAGTCATCTGAGCAGCACTTTTTCTAGTGTAAGATTAAAATTAATATCCAATAATTCCAGGTATTATATTTCATAAGTTTTATTAATAATCATTTGACATAGAGAAAAAGTATAGCCTGAGTAAAGACAAGTTTACCAGACCGCGAAAAGTGGGAGAAGAGAATAAGAGGGCAGGCTTACAGAAACTTACTTTCAAAATGTAAGAATGTAACATGAGGAAGAAAGAGGGATGCTGGGAAATGGAGTCCTGGGTACCAAATTCTAATTACAGATTAGTCCTAGAATTCTACTCCCAGCAACGTCTAGTTTTGATCTCTTTCTTGTCTATGAGCCATTCATTTTGCAGATTGGACTCTTGACCAACAGGACTGATAGCTTCATTATTACTATTTTAGCAAAGGTACAAACCTTATGGACACGTGTGGAAGGATCTTATGTTGATCACCACTTTCGTGTCTCATCATATTTCAACTGCTGGCTTAACACTTATCACAACTTATTTCTCTGAAAATTAAAACAATGCTGAATTCTCACCTTACAACTAGCAGACTAGCCAAAATGGCAGCAAAGGAAAGTGATAAATGTTGGCGGCAATGTGGCAAAATTGGAAAACGAATACACTGCTTACTGGTGAAGTTGTGAATTGGTCCACCTATTCTGGAGGGTAATTTGGAATTATGTGCAAAGGGCTTTAAAAGGTTGTCTGCCCTCTGACCCAGCTATACCACTGCTGGGTTTGTACCTCAAAGAGATAATAAGGAAAAATACTTGCACAAAAATATTGATAGCCGCACTCTTTGTGGTGGCAAAAAAAAATGGAAAATGAGGGGGTGTTCATCAATTGGGGAATGGCTGAACAAATTGTGGTATCTGTTGGTGATGGAATACTATTGTGCTGAAAGAAATAATGAACTGGAGGAATTCCATGTGAACTGGAACAACCTCCAGGAATTAATGTAGAGTGAAAAGAGCAGAACCAGGAGACATTGTACACAGAGATTGATACATTTTATCATGATGGAATGTAATAGACTTTTCTACTAGTAGCAATGCAATGATCCAGGACAATTTTGAAGAACTTATGAGAAAGAATGCTATCCACATCCAGAGAAAGAACTGTGGGCGCAGGAATGCAGAAGAAAAACATATGACCGATCTTGTGATTTGATGGGAATATGATTGGGATTTTGATGTTAAAAGAAATAGGTTTTGAACAATGATACATGTATAACTGCTTGTCGGCTCTGGGAGGGGGTAGGGAAGAGGGGTGGGAAAAATCATGAATCATGTAGCCATGGAAAAACAGTATAAATAAATAATTTTTTTAAATTAGGAAAATAAATTCATTTCTCATTCAATTTACCTGCAGAAGTCTCTAGCTGACTGCACATTCAGGCCTGTGAATATGACCTTAGCACTTGAGAAACTCCAGAAGAGATATTATACAAGAAAGGTTCAGAAAGAAGCACAAAAGCAATTTTTATTTCTTGAGAGATATTAGAAGATATTTAGTAGTTCAAAATCAAGAGGAATAATCAAATGCTCCATCTATAGAAAATCCATTCAGATATGGAAAAAGACCAAAACTTCCAGGCTATAATTACCCTGAGATACCTAAAAAAATAGACGAGTATTTCAGTCCTTGATTGATCACTCTTGGATTTTACTTGAAAAAGTTGTATCCCAAAGAGAATTTATTCCACTGGTCAAACTGAACAAACCATATTACCTTATTTAGTAGAGAATACATTAATTAGACAGCCAATAAACAACAATGTATAAAACTCTTAAAGAGAAATTAAAGTGTTTATGGCAAAATATTCCATTCCTGGGGATACATAGTTATATTCACTAATTTCCCAGGATGTTCAGAAACCTAAAGAGCATTCAACATTATCTTTGCCCTCTGAAAGCTTCCAGTCTAAGGAATAACTACTACATGAGTTATTTTGCACAAGCACTTTTTAAAAAATTCTGTTTTTTCATTCTACTTAAGTGGTAATAATATTCATTTTGGAAAGTATGAGAGGGTACAAGCACCACATTATTTGTTAGTCACACTAATATTTTGAGATCCTTTTGTACTGAACAGCTGAGCAAGAGTGGGCTAGAAGCAGACACTGAAAAAAAGGACAAGAGGGTGTTAAATTCTTGATGTTGTTCTTACGTGACTGGAAATTGACATAGAATAGCTCTGAGGGGGAAAACTGAAATCTGGCAGATGCCCATGTGGATTTTTCTCTGAAACCTCCTTCTTGTTTTTCTGGACATAGATTACAGACTGCTTAGGTCATGTGTGAAATGAGGTTGGTCCTAAGTGAAGTGAGGTCTCACTGACTGCCAAAGCACATTGCATTGTGGGTACCCTTACTGAGCGCCAAAAAGTTCAGAGAGGGCCCAAGGGTTGTTTGGCAATCAAATCCGTGGGTAAAACAAGATGTGTGGTTTTTACAAACCACCTGCATCTTGACCATAATATTATCGCATCACTTTCATGGTTCTGTGAATAAAAGGCCAAATGAAGAAACTAGACATAGTTACAGGAGAAAAATATGGTATCTTTGTCTACACAAATATGAGAGAGAGAGACAGACAGACAGACAGACAGACAGACAGAGGCAGAGACAGACAGAGAGAGATATAGACAGAGACAGACAGACAGACAGACAGACAGACAGACAGATACAGGGAGACAAAGAGAGAAAAGGAGAAAAGGTGAGAGAGAGAGAGAAAGAGAGAGAGAGAGAGAGAGAGAGATAGATAGATAGATAGATAGAGAGAGAGAGAGAGAGAGAGAGAGAGAGAGAGAGAGAGAGAGAGAGAGAGAGAGAGAGAGAGGAAGCATAGTGTAAATAAATGGAATTTTGTTTACAGCAATTCCTTAACATTTGTTTTACAACAGTTGTTTCCATGTTCAGCCCACACCAGCTGTTCCCAAAACATAGTGTTTTTGAAACTAATATGCTTTGCACTAACACAACCCCCCCCAAATGTTTAATGCATTGTAATCTCTTTCTGTTCCTGCTTTTGTTTGAGCTTCATTCTACACAACTACATTTTTTTTAATTGTAGGAGAATGGTTGTTTCTGGAATGGAGAAAAGCATTAAAAATTATCAAGTTATGAAGTGGCTGGTAGATCAGATTTGGCATCACATTTTCCTATGCTTTGGCTGTTTTCAGCTTTTAAGGAGCACCATGAATGTTAAGCTAGATGTACTGTTCAGAAATGCCATCTTTTCAAGTGAGTTCCGTATTAATATTGATACAGATTTCCTTCCTGTTATTAATTTTGCACTTCAATAAAAATATGAATGTTGGCAAGTGGCACTATTGACAATCGATAAAATTATGCGGTCTTTGAGTGAATACTCCATGCTAATGAATTCCAAAGTGTTTGCCATCCTGATGTTGGAGCTGAATTTGTGTAGGTGGACCGCCCAGATCTCAGCTTTTGTGGAGATGTGCCTTTTTATGCCATGCCTATCACATTTATCTCAGCAGAGCTGTTGTTTTTCTCCTAATAAGCTATTTGGTAGTTTTTCTCATGAGCTCTGAGGCCCTCCAAAGATCATTTATATAATGACATCTTGTTTTAGGAAGTCTCTCAGAATTGCTTAAAAATATACATTCTTTTATAAACTTGATTCGTAGTCACAATGGTGATTTCAAAAACCATCCTGCCAGTTTGCAGCGGATATTTGATGTTAGAATATTTTTTCTTTTTAATTTAAGCAAATGCTATAGATTGGAGCTAGTAAGGGGCCTACACTTTGAAATAGGTTTCCAAGGCTGCTGATTTAAAACATAAAACATTAAACCAATAAACAACTCCTATAGCTATTCTTCAAGCCAGTATGGAGTAGTAGGTAAGCGGTTAGCCTTGGAGCCAAGAAGCTTTAGGGTCAAATCTTTCCTTTGGCACCACACCTGGAATTCTTCAAACTGAAGCTATCATAGATCCTTTGGGTATATTACATATTCATAGTCTAGGGCCTTAGAAGATGAGCTTTTAAGAGGCAGGAAATTCGTAAATTAATGGCCTGGGAGAAAAAATGGAAACAGACAGGATGGAGCTTAAAGAGTGTTATCATAAGAGAGACATGATAATTTCACAAATGAAAGCTGCAATGAGTTTTTCATGCATTTAAGAAATTAATAAAAAATAACTATTTGACCACCAACAAATAATAAACAATTATATTCAAGTGAGGAGAATTAGAGGGAAAGTGTTTGACAGAAGAAAAATTAAACAGGAAAATGTTTAATTAATCATTATAATCTTTAGTTTAAAAAAACAGGTTTATACAAAATAAAATATGTAGCATATGATATACTTTTCATTTGTACCATATGCACAACTTTCTCAGGAAGAATTAATAAAGATTTGGACATTTTTAGAACTTCTATTCTATTATCTAGATCCTTTGCAATCTAAATGGGCACACAATCCACCCTCACTCCTTGCTTTCATCTTCTTTCCCTTCCTATTCCCTCAACTCCTTTATGTGTTTTAAAGGTCAATACTAGCATTTAATTTAGAAATAACATGAAAGTTAACAAAACAGATGAGAAAGGAAAGAATGATACAAGACAAACATCTATGTTTTTCCATTTTAATTAAATGCCTTATTAAAAATTTAACATCAAACAACTAAACTTGCTTAGTAATTATTTATGGTTATATTAATTTTCATTTCTAATTTTGATGAATTCATTTCAAGTTTTCTATCACTCCACTTAAATCTTCAACAGGATTTTTTGTCAATTGATTTTTGCAAGCTTCTGCTATATGGTGGGAGTTAATGTGCACTCCCCTTTTCTTATCCTAATTTTTTAACTTCATTGCATATTTCTTTGCATTTTCATACTTTTTAGTCTTAATTGCATTATAATTTTCCATAACATTAATGTGCCACAATTTTCTTGTTCATTCTATTATTAGAAATTATTAGAAAAATATCATTATGACTGTGGACCAAATTTATAAAAGAATGATTATTTTTAAGCAATACTTCCTAAACAAGATGTTATTATGTATATTATCTTTGGAAGGGCTCAGAGACTGCTTTGTCTCTATCATTAAAGGCAGCAGTGTGGTTTACTGGTTAGAACAAGTGCTCTGGAGACAGGAAGACCTGAGTTCAAGTCCTATCTCAGACATTTACTAGCTCTGTGATCCTGGATAAGTCGTTTGACTTCTCTGTGCCACACTTTCCTCTTCTGTAAAATGGGCATAACAATAATAGCTTCTACCTACCTGACAGGGTTGCTGTGAATCAACTGTAATGGCATATATAAAATGCTTCACAAGTTGCTATGAAAAGAATGATTTTTATTTGTTTTTATTATTTTCAGGATGTATTTCCAACAATACCTAGGTTGTGCTTTCTTTTCAGCATTCTTTCTTTGTTTCTTTAAAATGTATCTCGTTCCTCTGAATGGTATATTGAGAGCAATACCAAATCATGTTATGGACAACTCTCTAATAGAAAGGATATGTTTAGACCAAATAGATGAATGATTTGTGTTTATTAATGGTGAGGTAAATAACTATTTTCAAGATTTCAAAAATGTTAGTCATTTTTTAATGAATTATCTTTTGGAAATGAATGCTAGTACTCATTATTTAAAACTGGGATTAGTGAGGAAAGGGAAAATGGCTTTTCTGCAGACATTTAATTGGTCTGTTATTCCAGTGGTGTCAAACCCAAAAGAAACAGGGTCACTAAAACTTACATAATGATCCCTGCAAACAACAAATTAACTTTAAAAACCATATATCAACACTATCTCTGTTCTATTGTTATTTTATTTTTTATTTATCCTATTTTATTTTGTTAAATATTTGCTAATTATATTTTAATCTGGTTCTAGCCACATTGAGGAGTATTTTGGGCCAAAAGCCTGCAGCCCTGCATTTGACACTTCTGCATCAGTACATTTGCCATGATAACGCCCAAAGACAATGAGTCAGGGGGGCCAGATTTGACCATGGCAAAAAGAGAGAAATTATGAAGTATTTTTAAAAAACAAGTTTCATCCCTGGAAAATAGGTCCCTTTTAAGGTTATTTATAGATAGTTCCCTCCACTTCACTCCCAACTATAGTCTTCCCTTGAAAAAAGAAAAATACTAGTCAGGAACACCCAGTCCTGTTAACATGTCTGAAGATGTAAGTATCATTCTGCCCTTGCAGTCCCTGAACTCACTTCTAGGAGGAAGAATCTGGGTATGCTTCAGTGTTCTTCTGGTGGATAGGTGCTGTGGTATACTAGAGAGCTGGCTTCAGAATCCTGATGAGAAGGACAAATTCTGCTTCTAACACATTCTGGCTCTGCAATCTTGGGCAAGTCATTTCAGTTCTCAGTGCTCTAGGCTACTCTCTGGGACTATAGATTGTTAACCTGGTAGAGGGAGATTTCCTTGGGATTTCCTTATATCAGCAAAATCAATGATGCAATCTCTAAATTTTTTCTTTTATTCTTCTAGGGATGAGAAGAATTAAAACCAAAAAGTTATCCAAAGATCATTGTAGGCTCAAGTAAGCTTCAATCTACCAGCATTACCAAGCAAGAATTGAACAAGAGGCCCAAAGGTTTTTCTCAGAGAAGAATGTTCACAAAAGTGTTGATGTGGTCATGTGATAAGAGTGAGAGATGACCAATGGACAGGTCGAGTATCCATTTCTAGGTGTTCAATGTCAAGAGACCCTGAGGAAAGGGTCTAGCACGTTGGGTGGATCACTGTCCAGAATATATATGAGAAGGGGTAACTATGTGGATGAATAGATAGATAGCCAGCCCTGGAGATGGTTGGGTAAAACTTCTATTTTAACTGCAGGAAGTGATTAATAGCTTTGTGAAATAGCCTACATGGATAGCTTTGTGAGATAGTCTAAAACTTATACCACTGTTTCTTTTTTAATTAATTAATTAATTTGTTACAGGAACATACTTAATTAAATCCCATACTCTCTCTCTTTTGCCTCCTCCCTCTATTAGAGAAGACATCACTTGACAAACAATATATATATATATATATATATGTATATAAAACTATGTCTTATTTATTTCTATTTATTGGTTCATCCTCTGGAGATGGACATACCCAAGTCATTCTTCAAATAATATTTCTATTGCTGTATATTAAGGTAATCAGGAAAAAAGGGAAAGAATATATATGTTCTAAAATATACTCTTTCTACTAGAAAATGTTTTCTAAGTTTCAGCTTGGAATACATGGCACTGAATACATAGCTTCTCCCCAACATGGCCACCTAAGAAGAAGTCAATGTTTTCCTCTCCAGCATTAGCAGTCATTTGCTATTTGTCGAAGAAATTAAAAAATAACAAATATCTCTTCTATTTCTTCCTCAGATATTTTACTCCCAGGCTGTAGCCAAACAGAGCCACTGTGGCCAATGACCACTTGAGAAGAGGAGAACTGGTGATATAGTGGGGAAAAAGGCACTGGATTTGAAGTTGTTAGGCCAGAGTTTGAATCGCAGCTCTGCTACTACTCTGTGTCTTGGGCAAGTTATTTAAATTTTCTAGGTCTCTACTTTCTCATTTGGAGCAAGAATGAATTAGACTAGGTAATTGCTCCAGCTCAAAATCCTGTGACATGAGCCCATATGGTTCTTGGAAGAGGATTTGATTTCTAGAAACTCACATCTCTGCCTCTGGTCCAGAATAGGACAGACTATTCAAAAAAAAGGGTGATATTAGCAAGAACACAATTCCTGCTTTATCTTTAGAATAATGATTTACAAATTTTTAAATAGATTTTATAGATGAATGAGATTAACTAAAAAAAAAAGAAAAACATTTAAAAAAGCAAATCTTCCCACAGAAGAGCACATTTGCCTTGCAAAATGACAGGTATACATGAATAATTCAAATGGAAAATCCAGACTTATTCAGAACCATGGTACTTCACAATGCTTTTCTACATCTTCATATTTATGCTCACTCTTACTGAGGCCATGGATTAATAAAAATATTTGCCAAAGAGTTTAATATGAAAAAAATAAAATCATGTCCAGACCCTTCTCTTTCTTTACAGCCATTCTCCACAGTCTTTCTTCTCAGTTGTACTATCTTTGTTTTTTCATTTCATTTCACTCCCAAACCTTCTCCTAAATGAAAACCTATGCTTGGAGCATACCTGTCCTCCTTCCACAGCACAATAGACCTTGTCCCTTTCTCTAAATACCTTTCAAGGGGTGGCTGGGTAGCTCAGTGGATTGAGAGTCAGGCCTAGAGACAGGAGGTCCTGGGTTCAAATCTGACCTCAGACACTTCCTAGCAATGTGACCCTGGGCAAGCCACTTGACCCCCATTGCCCACCCTTACCACTCTTCCACCTAGGAGCCAATACATTGAAGTTAAGGGTTAAATTTTTTTTTAATTAAAAAAATACCTTTCAAAATTCTGAATCTTCAGTGAAGCCTTTTTTGATTAGAAGGCATGTCGAACATTTTTTCTGGTCCCATATATTTTAAGAATTAAACTTTAGTATCCTCTCTTTCATTCACCTTGTTAGCTTAAGCAATTGACCTTTTGTTTATATATAATGCCAATATGGCATTTGTTTTTATTAAGGTACTTGTTGAATGCCATAATACTCCATTGTGCCCTAAAAGAAACCTCTATTTCTTGAATGATAAATCAGGAAATACAGCCTTTAACAGGTCCTATCAAAATTTTTATTATGGGCTTGGGTGAGAGGTTGTATGTCTATTGTCCAAGGACTAGCTTAACTAAATTCAGAGAAACTCACCGATAGATTGAACACTAAAATCTGTAGGTGCAGCAACACTCAAAGACAATCTCCCACATTGTAAGATTGTTCAATGGAAGATGTTACCTACAGGTATGAAATTATAATTCTTTGAAGAATTAAGTAAATGCTATTTAGTTATCCATATACCTTTTATATCTTCCTTAAATTTCTAGAGATTAGCCTGCATCTCTGGTCCTTCAATGACAAGCAACAGTATTTTATGTTTAGATAGATTTATCCTAAACACTTTCCAATGATGATGAATTAGCAAATCTCTCTTCCCAACCTCTTGAGAAAGTCTCTCAAGATGGGTTTAAGAGAAGATAACTTTAATGAGCTTTCTTGTGATAGCTCAATGAGAAATCTGATTTTACTTATGGTTGTTATTTAATCTAAGATTAAAACCATCTCAGCAGTTGGGCTAAAATAGGTTAAGGATAATTGACAGACCTCAAACCCATTGGTGAGTTGGTGGGGGATGTCTGCCCCAAATATGTGAAGACTTCTCAGGCTGAACGATTGGAAGAGGACAATTTTTTCCAATAGCCATAGAGGCAGTTGAAGCTGGTTCTGTGGAGCAACTAGAGTTTGGTCAGATATCAAAGACACCAAAGTCATCCACCACATTCCAGGTAATCTCCAAACATCCTGATTTTTGTCTTGCCACTAGACTTTGATGACTCAGGAAGAGAGGGAGGCTGAAGACTTTGTGTAACTCTGCCTCACTTAAATACAATTTATGCACAAGTCAAGATATCACCACTGATGTCCTTGGTCCCCTTCAAAAACAATAATAACAATCAGCACACCTTAAAAAATAACCTGAAAAAATTGATATAAATGCTAAAGTTAAAAGGAGATTTACAATATCTTATCAACAAACCAGATCATTGGATCATAGATTTGGAGTTGGAAGGGAATTTAAAGGTTATTGATACTCATTTTACAAATAAAGAAGCTTGAGAACAGAGAGATGAGGCGATTTACCTCAGACCCAATTCTGAAATCATATCTTCCTGATTCCAACAACAGTATGCTACCCACTATACTATGCTGCCTCTTCATAAGGCATGTACGACTGTCTGTCAATTATAACTGAAGCAATAAACAAGTGGGAATACTTTAAAAGACAGTGTGCTAAATCTTTCTTTCTTGTTTGGCTGCTTTTAATCATAGGAGATAATATGGAATGAGTAGAGGACTGGACTTGGGGTCAGAAAGACATAGATTTAAGTCCTGCTTTTGATACATACTTGTAGTATGCTCATGGGCAAGTGACTCAATACTAGTGGCAGCTAAGATGAGATACTGATTCACATGCACCAATGGAGTGATGTCCCCTCAGACAAAGAAATAACAGGTCAAAATCAATCCCACCTCAGAAAAAAAAATTCACGTTAAAGTCATTCATCTGACCACTAGACTGGCAATCAAGAGAAATGAGTTCTATTTCTAGTTCTACCGTTAATTAGCTGTGTGACCTTGGAAAAGTCCCTTCATTTCCATGGGGAAACTTTGTACTCATTTATAAAATGAAAAGATCAGACCACATATTGTCAAATGTTCCTTCTAATAACAAATTTCTCTCATCCATTATTTTGTCTTCTTGAGATTTAAGGGAGATAGAAGATAAAACAAACATTGTTCATTTGAATTTCTATAACTAGAATATGTAAAGATTTTTTAGAGATGATTTCTTATTCAAATACTATTTAGCAGGGCTATCACTGGAATCTTTTTTATCTTTTGGTTGATGTCATTATAAGGTCAGTGAACAATAAACCCAAATCTTACAGCCCCTGTGGACCTACCAAATTACATCAAGGTTTTAATAAATTTTCTTCTATAGTCATTAAAACAAGTCTAATTTTTAATTTTACTCTATCCAAGGTGAAATCCAAGCTACATAGTAATTTTAAGAAGGTGAAAGATTTCATAATCAAAGCAAAGCTAGGGTGTTGAAATTTTTTAAATGGGTGGGAATTACAACATCAGATGATCCCTGTAAAAGCAGAGCATTAGAACTACTATAAATATAATCCCTGGTGATTTACTGCTTGAATCATCCCAAATCATGCCCTCCCCACCCTTGTTAAAATGCTATCTTCCATCAAAATATGTCAATGAAAAACAACATGCCAATAACTCAAGGCCTTGGGGAGCTGCAATGAATGTCTTTTGAATTAATTCTGACTGGCATTTTGGTAAAGCACCCTCTCCAACTTAGGAAGTTAAAAATTTCAAAGCCACTTCAGCAGTTCCAAGATGGTTAAGGCGAACAATCCAAATTTGTCATTGCAATAATAGAAGTAATAATAGATTGTGTAGCAAAAGAGAGCAGCCATTGTGAACAGTTCCTCATTAACAGTGAGTGTGTGCACTGATTGAGTACTCCTGAAGTACTCAGCAGTATACAAGGTGATTGGAATATAAAAAATATACATTTCAAAATTTGGTGGATCCATGATTCTATGTGCAAGGATGCTTCTTCCAACTTTCACCATCCCAGTGCCTTCTCATTCAATACAATTTTGATCTATGTATTTTTATAAATAATCAGTGGAGGATCCATTCCACATTTTGGAGGACTTCCTTTGTCTGTTTGTTTGTTTTTATATTTTAGGGGAATACTACTGCCACTGAGGCAGTATAGACTAGTGGAAAGAATGCTGGACCAAAAATTAGGTAGATGGATTCAAATTCTATCACTTGACCTCTGAAAGCCTCAGGCAAGTTTCTAAGACAATTAATTAAAGATAGATTGCAAACCACCTCAAGAGAGAAAATTCTCACTCCTCTGGAGTCACAGGTCCTTGATGCACTGATATGACTTGAACTGTCCACATGGAATCCCTAGTTTTTGCTACATATATGGACTGCCTCTATACATGTTAGAGTATTTATACATATACAGATATATGTTTACTATACATATACAGATATATATGTTTACTATACATATACAGATTTACATATATATCTGTATATGTATAGTAAACATATTTCTGTTTAAAATATGGAGCATATACTTCAGTCTCCAAGTATCCATGAATTCATCTGTATGGCTCTATCCTCCACTGATGCAGGGTACAAGCAGTCTACACCTCAATAATGCCTTCATGAGTTGTTGTGACAAAAAAAACTGTTTCATTTAATGGCTAACCAACTCTCTAGCAACCAATTGATCCACTGAAATGCATTGAGACAGCTAGGTAGATAGAACCTAGAGTCAAGAAGATTTGAAGGCAAAACTGTCTTCAGACTCATTAGCTGTGTGACTCTGGACAAATCATTTAACCTCTGTCTGCCTCAATTTCCTCAACTGTAAAATGGGGATCATCATTTTTCTTAGAGGGTTGTGATGAGGATCAAATGAAATATCTCTGCCTGGCACAAAGTAGGTGCTTAATAAATGTTCATTCTTTCTTTTTTCCTCATTTATTAAGCATTTACTATACATCAAGCACTCAATGAAGAACCGAATGTAGAATGACAAAAGCAAATCATTTCCTGCCCTTAAGAAGTTTACATTTTATGTAGGGGGTAGAGATAGGAAAAATGAAAATATACAATTGTTTTTCTCCCTTCATTTTTCAAAGAAGTCCAGTGACATCATGGGGGTGATTTCTTGCCTGGAGCAGAAATTGGATTTAATGAAGCAGAGTTGAGCAAAGTCATTAGCCTCAGAGACTGAGGTCCAGTGACAGGACAATCAGTCAAAATGACTAGCAATAGCTTGGGATGCAGTGGATGACTTTCATGACAGTTGGAGCAAATTGTTCTCAACCTCCCATTCTTTGGAGGGAAGTCTTCACACGCTTGGCCTAGATAGCTCCCTAACTCACAGATGGATAGGTTGGAGGCTCCTCATTTATCCTCATATCCAGGCAAATTTAGCTTATTTGCAGAGGCAAGTTTAGTGGGATGTGGCTGCTGTGCCTGCTGCAGCTTTTTGGAGTCACAAGTGAGAGTCGAGTGACAGGTGGATGCCGAAGGTAGAGGAGAAGCCCTGAAAAGAAAGGGTTCAGCAATTCCTCACACCAGAGGTGCTAGTCCTTCCAAAACACTATATATATATATATATATATATATATATATATATACACGATATGCATTATTAAGAAGGAAATACAATAGCAGCTTTAGAGATCAACACAGGATCTTGGGTATAAAGTAGTATTTGAGTCTTGAAGAAAACTAGAAATTCTAAGAGACAGAAGTTAGAAGGGGGATGTTCTGGGCATGAAGGACAGCCAGTGCAAAGGCACAGAAATAAGAGTTAAAGCATAGGAGAAACAATTAGAAGGCCATTATGGGTGGACTATATAGTATGAGAGGGAAAGCCAAAATGAGGAATTTATAGTTTTTTTCTGGAAGTGACTAGGAGCCAGTGAAGTTTATTGAATAGAGAAGGGTCAAGTAAATTTACAGTTTAGGACAATCCCTTTGATATTTGGCTTTAGGATGTGTAGGGAAAGATTTGGAGTATACTTCGATAGTTAAGAAAAGAAGTAAAAAGGAAATGAGTTGGTATGGAAGAAGAGCCTCTCCTAATTTTGCTAAGCTGATGTCGATACAAGAGCTATGTAAAGAAATACAGTCGCTCATTGGGATTGTAAAAGAAGGTTTTTATGTTGGTAGAACCTTCCAGAGCTTACACTGAGCTGACATTCTCTTTGATTACGAGGGATGGCCTCTATGCCCTGATGAGATATCATAGTACATAAACTGTGGGTATGTCCATTCATATTTATAAAAATACACATATATGGCAATTAAAAACTTTGGGGTAGCAAAATTACATTAACAAAGTAATTTTATAGTGCTTTACCATTTATGAAGTGCTTTTTCCACAACAACAACCCTGAGATAAATAGTGCAAGAATGATTAAAAACTTTTCACAGATAAGGAAATGGAGATGTAAAAATGATTAAGTGATTTGCTCATAGTTGTGGGGCAAATGATTGGAAGAGATAGGATTTGTACTTATCTTCTGATAAGCCAGCTTATTGAAAAGCCAGAAAAATCTGGCTTTCAGATTTCAGAGTCCTGTGTCTCTGACACTTACTGGCTGTGTGACCCTGGAAAAGTCATTTAACCCTTTTTTTGGAGAGCTGGTACTGACCAGTATTGGTAGAAGGAGTTTCCTATATTAGTGAAATCACAAATCTAATTCCTTAATCTACCCTACTGCCATAATGAATTTGAGTTCTGCTTGTGGTTCTATTTTTTAAAAAGGTATACCATTATTAGATACATATAATTAGCTAAGTTTCTCTTTCAGATATCATTGTGATAATATTGATTGAACCTCTCTTTATCAAGGCTTCAATGTGAAATTCTAACCACCTTTGAAAAATTAAATGTATCCTAACTCAATACTTCAAAATCACCTCATTACCTTTCTGACCACCCCACCTCTCTCATGCTACCCAATCTGAACCAAGAAGCTTTTACTACTGACTTTCCCATTTCTGTTAATGACATTGACATTTCCCCAGTCACTCAAGGTCAAAATCTCAGCACCATCTTTAATTTAGCCCTTTCCCTTCCCCTTCACTCTCTGCCATGTCTAATTGGTTGCCAAGCCCTGTGAATTCTACTCTAACAATTTATTTCACATTAGTGCCCTTCATTCAATTTTTTTACACCATGACTCAGACTCTAATCGCCTCTCACCTAGACCATTACAATAACATCCAGACTGGTTTCTCTGCCTCTGCTCCATCCAACACAATAATGGCAAATTGATAGTCCTAATGTAGGATTAAGCATGGCATTCCTTGATTTAAAAACCATCTATAGCTCCCCATTGTCTATTAATTAAAATTCAAACTCTCTGTTCTGGCATTCATAATATTCTATAATTAATTCCAAGCTACCTTTACATTCCAATCTCCCTTATTTCTCTCACTTTATATAGAGTATTTTAGTTCCATTTGTTCCCTGTACACAAATGATATTTTATTATTTCGTCCTTTTATTCATGTTCATTTTTCAGCTTGAATCTCTTCTCCATCCTCCTTTTCCTATACAGACCTGACCTATCAAAAATGTATTCATCCATCAAAGGTGTACTCAGATACCATATCTCTGATGACGTCATTCCTAAACATTCCAACTACTTATGATATCTCATTCCTTTAAACTTTGTTTATACTTCTCTTAGAGCATTTATCATATTCTGTTGTTTTCTAACAATCTAGATGCTTGGTATATTTACCTTACTACAGCATAAACCACATGAAGACAAGAACCATTCATTCATATTGTGACACTTCTCCACCCCAAATCTAGCAATGAATCAGATACTCTTATTTAATAAATTCATGATTTATTTTTATTTTTTTCTGGATTATACATTTATTATCACATAAAATATATTTTCTTATTAACCATTTTTGTAAATGAACATTATTATAAAACCAAAACCCCAAATCATATACCTAAATAAACAAATGTTAAATCATGTAATTTCATCTGCATTCCTACTCCAAAACTTCTTTCTCTAGAGTTGGATAGCATTCTTTCTCATGAGTCCCTCAGAATTGTCCTGGATCATTGTTTTGCTCTTGGTAGGAAAGTCAATCACATATGATCATTCCACAGTATTTCAGTTACTGTGCATAATGTTCTCCTGGTTTTTCTTATTTCACTCTGCATCAATTCATGTAGATCTTTCCAGTTTTTTTCTGAAATCTTCCTGTTCCTCATTCCTTATATAACACAGTAGTATTCTAGCACCATCATATACTACAATTTGTTCAGTCATTGCCCATTTGATGGATGCCCCTTTAGTTTCCAATTCTTTTCCACCACAAAATTTGCAGCTATAAATATTTTTGTACAAACAGGTCCTTTCCTATTTTTTTTATCACCTTAGAATACAGACATAGCAATGGTATTATTGGATCAAAAGGTATGCATTCTTTTATAGCTCTTTGGGCATAATATCAAATTATTCTGCAGAATGGTTGGATCAATTCACAACTCTACCAGCAATACACTAATGTCTCATTTTTGCAACATTCCCTCCAATATATGTTATTTGCCTTTACTGTCATATTAGCCAATCTGATAGTGTGAGGTGGTACCTCAGAGTTGTTTCAATTTGCATTTCTCTAATAGAGACTTAGAATATTTTTCATATGATTATTGATACTGTGAAAGTATCTTGGTTCTCTTTGAGTTCACACTTGTGAAAAGAGAATCCTTTGTTCTCTTTGCCTAGTTGGAGTTAAAACTTTGCAACCTGGTCAAATGAATAATCATTGTGATACATTACTGTGAGTGTCTTTGCTAGTATTTTGTTTAAAATTTTTGCATCAATTTAAAAAAAATTTGGTATTAAATCATTGAGGAAACTGGTCTGTAATTTTCTTTCTCTATTTTTGGTCTTCCTGGCTTAGATATCAACACCATATTTGTGTCATAAAAAGAATTTGGTAGTACTCCTTCTTTGCTTATTTGGCCAAATATTTTGTATAGTATTGGAATTAATTGTTCTTTAAGTGTTTGATAGTCTTTATTTGTAAATCCATTTGGCCCCAGGGACTTTTTTTAGGGAATTCATTGATGATTTGTTCAATTTCTTTTTCTGAGATAGGATGATTTAAGTATTCTATTTCCTCTTTTATTAATCTAGGGAATTTATGTTTTTGTAAATATTCATCCATTTCACCTAGATTATCAGATTTATTGCAATATAATTTGGTGAAATAGCTCCTGGACTTCTGGGTTAAGATGGCTGCAGAGTAGAAGCAGGGCACTTAACTATCCTAACCGACCCATACATGATACCTCAAAAAGGCACAAAAACCAAACCAGATGAATGAAGGGACCCCACAATAGCATAGAAAGTATGTGGGATTTGGGGATTTCAATGTTATAAGGGGATGAAATAGCTCTCACTAAAACACAAGCTGATGAACCCCCCCATCACCACCATCAACAATCCCAGAGCCAGTGCACAAGAGTTAGAGTGAGCCTGGGGCATTCACTAAGTTCTTGGAAGCTAACTGGGATCACCAGGGGCTTGCTCCTGAGAGCAGCAAGACTTAAGACCCCAAGAGGCTAAAGAATGAAGACTTTGAGTGTGGACCTTGAGCATGAACCTTGGGCATGGACCTAAAGCTGAAGGGTGAGAGACTGTGGAAGCAGTGCATTGAGACTCATAAAGGAGCCTCAGGCAGAGGAGCAAGCAAGGGGACCACCAGGAGGCTTGATCCTGAGAATAGGTAGTTTTGAGATCCCAGGAGCCTAAAGAGAGCAGACCTTGGCTGCAAGAATAAAACTGAGAGGGGTGGCACTGTGCTGTGACTCAGGCAAAAACTGCTCCACAGCTCTATACACAGACAGCCTGCCCACCTCACCCAGACTTCCGACTGAGAAGGAAAAACCAACATAATAATGGCAAGCAATGGCCAAGAACTGACCAAGAGGAAAAAAAACCCAAGAGGAAACCATTAATACTCGATAACTTTTACACAGAAAAAATACAGACAACAGAGCAGATGGACAAGGAAGACAAACAAGTAAACACATCCAAACCTCTCCAAAAAAATGAAAATTGGTTACAAGCTCTTGAAGAGTCCAAATTTGAGATCATGAGAAAGATGAAGGAAATTTGGCAAGAAAAGTGGGAAATAGCTCAAAAGGAAATTAACAAGTTAAAAGACAGAAACTCCCAATTGAAGAAAGATGCCCCAAAATCAAATGAAATGATAAGCAAATTGGAGACCCAAATTAAAAAGCAGAAAACCATGAAAAACAAGATAGATCAAATTGAAAAGGAAAATCAAAAGATAATAGCAGAAAACCAGTCTCTAAAACCCGAATTGGGCAAGTAGAAGCCAATGATCTTGCAAGACAGCAAGATTTAATAAAGCAAAGTCAAAAGAATGACAAAATAGAAGGAAACATGAAATACCTCACTGAGAGAATGACAGATCAAGAAAACAGATTTAGAAGAGACAATTTGAGAATCACTGGTCTTCCTGAAAAATCACAAGTTAATAGAAATTTGGATACCATACTACAAGAAATTACCCAAGAAAACTACACTGATGTTCTTCAACAAGAAGTCAAAATAGAAATTTAAAGAATCCATAGATTTCCCTCTACACTAAACCTTCAAAAGTAAACCCCCAGGAATATAATTGCCAAATTCAAGAGCTTCCAAGTAAAAGAAAAAAATATTACAAGAAGCCAGAAAGAGATAATTCAGATATCAAGGAACACCAATCAATATTACACAGGATCTGGCAGCCTTCATGCTATAATACCTCAAGGCATGGAATATGATATTCAGAAAGGCAAGAGATTTCGGCCTACAACCAAGGATCAGCTACCCATCAAAACTGACTATATACTTCCAGGGGAAAGTTTGGGCATTCAACAAGATAGAAGATTTCCAAGTATTTGTAAAGAAGAGACCAAAACTAAATGGAAAGTTTGATATCCAACCACAAAAATCAAGAGAAACATGAAAAGGTAAATAAGAAAGAAAGGGGAAAGAAAGAAAACTCTTATTTTTAAATTTGCTTCTTAAAGGGCTTCAATAAGACCAAATTATTTGTATTCCTATATGGAGAAATGTTATGTGTAATTCTTAAAAATTATATTCACTATTTTAGTAATTGGAAGAATTATTCATAGAGAGAGTTTGGAGTTCTAAATGGTCTAAGATAATATGGAAAAAAGAGTGGGGGGGGGAATAGAAGATGGCATCAAGAGAAACTTGAAGGAATAAGAAAAATAGGATAATCTATACCACACAAAGAGGACATGGGAAGGGGAGGGGATGGATACTATTATAAGAAGTAGAGGAAGAGAACATTAATAGGAAATACTTAAAACTTACTCTCAGCAGAATTAATCCTGAGAGGGAAGAGTAGCTATATCCATTGGGATATCGAATTCTATCTTACCTATGGAGAAAGTCAGAAGAGATAAACCGGGGGAGGGGGGCAGTGGTGTGAGGAGTTCAAAAAGGGAGGGGAAGAAAAGGGGGAGAGAATTCATTAGGCCTGAAAAAATAAGAGGGGAAGAAAAAGGGAGGAGATGGAAAGGGAAGTAAACTAAGGAAGGAGATAAGGGGGACTGATTTAAAACAAACCTGGTTTAAAAGGAAATAGTGTAAGAAGGGGAAGAACTAGTAGGGGATATCAAAATGCTGTGGAATACACAGCTGGTAATTATAACTCTGAATGTGAATGGGATGAACTCACCCAGAAAACAGAAGCAAAAAGCACAGTGGATGAGAAACCGAAATCCTACCATATGTTGTCTACAAGAAACACACATAAGGCAGGTAAACATACATAGAGTAAAAATAAAAGACTGGAGCAAAATATATTGGGTTTCAACTGAAAAAAAAGAAGGCAGGAGTTGCAATCATGATTTCTGATAGGGCCAAAGTAAAAATAGATCTGATTAAAAGAGATAGGGAAGGTAATTATATCCTGATAAAAAGCAGTATAGTCAATGAGGAAATAACAGTACTCAACATGTATGCACTGAATGGTATAGCATCCAAATTTCTAAAGGAGAAACTGGCAGAGCTCAAGGAGGAAATAGATAGTAAAACTATACTAGTAGGAGACATCAATCTTCCTCTATCATATCTAGATAAATCAAACCAAAAAATAAATAAGCAAGAGATAAGAGAGGTGAAAGAAATCCTAGAAAAAATTAGAGTTAATAGATATGTGGAGAAAAATAAACAGGAACAAAAAGGAGTACACCTTCTTTTCAGTTGCACATGGTACATTCACAAAGATTGACCATGTACTAAGTCATAGAAACATGGCAAACAAATGCAAAAGTGCAGAAATAATAAATGCAACTTTCTCAGATCATAATGTAATTAAAAATAATAATTAGTAAGGGCACATGGACAGGCAAATAAAAAATTAATTGGAAAGTAAATAATATTATTCTCCAAAATCAGTTAGTTAAAAAACAAATCATAGGGGGCAACTGGGTAGTTTATTGGATTGAGAGTCAGGCCTAGAGATGGAGGTCCTAGGTTCAAATCCAGCCTCAGACACTTCCCTGCTGTGTGACCCCGGGCAAGTCACTTGACCCACATTGCCTACCCTTTCCACTCTTCCACCAAGGAGCCAATACACAGAAGTTAAGGGTTTAAAAAATCATAGAAACAATTAATAATTTCATTGACGAGAATGACAATGATGAGACATCCTACCAAAATCTGTGGGATAGGGGGCAGCTGGGTAGCTCAGTGGATTGAGAGCTAGGCCTAGAGACAGGAGGTCCTAGGTTCAAATCTGGCCTCAGACACTTCCCAGCTGTGTGACCCTGGGCAAGTCACTTGACCCCCATTGCCTACCCTTACCAATCTTCCACCTATAAGTCAATACACAGAAGTTAAGGGTTTAAAATTAAAAAAAATCTGTGGGATACAGCTAAAGCAGTACTAAGGGACAAATTTATATCCTTGAGAGCATATATTAACAAGTTAGGGAGGGCTAAGATCAATGAATTGGGCATGCAAATCAAAAAACGAGAAAGGGAACAAAAAAACCACAGTTAAAAACCAAATTAGAAATAATAAAAATTAAAGAAATTAATGAAATTGAAAGTAAAAGAACTATTGAATTAATAAATAAGACTAGAAGCTGGTACTTTGAAAAAACAAATAAAATTGACGGAGTACCGGTCAATCTAATTTTAAAAAGGAAAGAAGAAAACCAAATTATCAGTATCAAAGATGAAAAGGGAGACATCACCTCTAATGAAGAGGAAATCAAGGCAATCATTAAAAACTATTTTGTCAAAATATATGGCAATAAATATAGCAATTTAGGTGATATGGATGAATGTTTACAAAAATACAAATGCCTATATAAACAGTAGAAGAAATAGAACACTTAAATGATCCCTTATCAAAAAAAGAAATTGAAAAAGCCATAAAAGAACTCCCTAAGAAAAAATCCTCAGGACCAAATGGATTCACAATTCTATAAAACCTTCAAAGAACAACTGATCCCAAGTCTATACAAACTATTTGACATAATAAGCAAAGAAGGAGTTCTACCAAACTCCTTTTATGACATAAATATGGTACTGATTCTAAAGCCAGGTAGAACAAAAACAGAGAAAGAGAACTATAGACCAATCTCCTTAATGAACACAGATGCAAAAACTTTAAACAGAATACTAATAAAAAGACTCCAGCAAGTGAATACGAGGGTTATACATTATGATCAGGTGGGATTTATACCAGGAATGCAAGGATGGTTCAATATTAGGAAAATCATTCACATAATTGACCATATCAAGAAGTAAGCAAACAAAAATCACATGATTATCTCAATAGATGCTGAAAAAGCCTTTGACAAATTACAACACATATTCCTACTGAAAACACTAGAAAGTATAGGAATAGAAGGGCCTTTCCTAAAAATAATAAATGGTATATATCTAAAACTATCAACATACATAATCTGCAATGGGGATAAATTAGAAGCATTCCAAATAAGATCAGGAGTGAAACAAGGATGTCCATTATCAACTCTGTTATTTAACATTGTACCAGAAACACTAGCAGGAGCATTTAGAGAAGAAAAAGAAACTGAAGTTATTAAAATAGGCACTGAGGAGACTAAGCTATCACTCTTTGCAGATGATATGATGGTCTACTTAAAAAATCTTATAGGGAGCATCTGGATAGCTCAGTGGATTGAAAGCCGGGCCTAGAGGTTGGAGGTCCTAGGTTCAAGTCTGACCTCAGACACTTCCCAGCTATATGACCCTGAGCAAGTCACTTAACCCCTATTCCCTAGCCCTTAATACTCTTCTGCCTTGGAGCCAATACATAGTATTGACTCCAAGATGGAAGGTAGGGGTATAGAAAAAAATCCTAGAGAATCAAGTAAAAAGTTAGTGGAAATAATCAACAACTTTAGCAAAGTTGCAGGATACAAAATAAATGCACATAAATCATCAGAATTTCTATATATTTCCAACACATGACAGCAGCAAGAGGTAGAAAGAGAAATTCCATTTAAAATCACCCTAGACAATAAAAAATACTCAGGAATCTATCTGCCAAGACAAACACAGGAATTATATGAACACAACTATGAAACTCTTTCCACTCAATTAAAACTAGATCTAAACCAGTGGTTCTCCAACTTTTTTGGCCTACCCCCCCTCCAGAAAAAAATATTACTTAGCCCCCTGGAAATTAATTTTTTAAATTTTAGTAGCAATTAATAGGAAAGATAAATGCACCTGTGGCCATCAATGCTCTCCTGGATCGCTGCAGCACCCACCAGGGGGCAGTGGTGCCCACTTTGGGAATCACTGATCTAAACAATTGGAAAAACATTAATTTCTCATTGGCAGGATGAGCTAACATAATAAAAATGACCATCCTACCCAAATTAATTTACTTAATTAGTGCTAAACCTATCAAACTACCAAAATTTTTTTTACTGAATTAGAAAAAAACTTTAACAATGTTCATTTGGAAGAACAAAAGACCAAGAATATCAGGGGAAATAATGAAAAAAATATGAAAGAAAGTGGCCTAGGAGTATCAGATCTTAAACTGTACTATAAAGCAGTAATCATCAAAACAATAAGGTACTGGAGAAGAGACAGAAGGAAGGATCAGTGGAATAGACTGGGGACAAGTGACTTCAGCCAGACACTCTATGATAAACCCAAAGAACCCTGCTTTTGGGACAAACCCCACTATTTAACAAAAACTGCTGGGAAAATTGGAAACCAATATGGGAGATATTGGGTCTAGATCAACATCTCACACTCTATGCCAAGATAAATTCAGAATGGGTGAATGACGGAGAAAGAGAGACTTCCGGTTAAGATGGCGGCAGAGTAAGGAGCAGCTGCTCGATCTCTCCTGACCAAAGCATACAGAACCCCTCAAGGAGAAATAAAAATGAGTCCAGAGGAACGAAGGAACCCCACAACAGGATGCAGCATTGAAGGTACGCAGAATCGGGGCATTTACACGCTATAAAGGGGTGAAAAAGCTCTCACTAAAACGGGAGAGGAAGAAGCCCCTCCCCCACCCCCACCCCCCACACCTCACACAAGTGGGAAAACAGGACTGGGGCAACCAGATAATCACTGGCAGCCCCGGGGCTTGTACCTGTGTGCTGCAAGATGAGGGACCCCAGGTGGCTGGGGGTGTGCACGGACTTTCCCAAGCGTCCACCTGGGTGAAGGCACCACCTCCAGCTGGGACAATGGCCTCTAAAACACCAAGCACTGAAGGCATCGCCTCAGGTGTGAATAAAGATCTCCAGCCCACAAACTTTCACTACCTTCTGCAGGAGTGAAGCCAGGCCCTAAGAGCATCTGCTCAGGCAAAGGCAGTGCCCTAGGCTTGAATAACGATCTCCAGCCCAGGCTTGGACCTCCACTGAGGACCCGGCTCGGACCAGAGCACAGCAGTGGAAGCAGCCCCAAAGACTGCTGAAGGAACCTCAGGCAGAGGGGCAGACCGGGAACTACCAGGAGACCTGACCCCAAGGACAAGGAGACCAGATTCCACCACCCCCCCCAAGCTTGCAAGGCACAGGCAGACCCTGAGTGCAAAGACAAAGTGGAAAAGGGGCGGGGCTAACAATGGCCAGCAATAAGGAAGTCCAGAAGAAAAAGACCATCAAGAGAAACTCTGGAACACTGGACAACTTCTACACAGAGAAAATCCAGACAACAGAGGAGGGAAAACAAAAATCCAAACCTCCCCAAAAAAATGAAAGCTGGTCACAAGCTATGGAAGAGTTTAAAAATGAAATGCTGAGGAAGATGGAAGAAATCTGGCAAGAAAATAACAGTTTAAAAGGCAGAATTTTGCAATTGGAAAGTGAGACAAGACAACTGAAGACCAAAAATGACCAGATTGAAAAGGAAAACCAAAAAATTATAGCCGAAAACCAAAACATTAAAGCCGAAAACCAAAACATTAAAGCCAAAAACCAGTCCTTAAAGGCTACAATCAAACATTTAGAAACCAATGATCTCTCAAGACAACAAGAACAAATAAAACAACGTCAAAAGACTGATAAAATAGAAGGAAACATGAAATATCTCAATGAGAGAGTGACAGACCAAGAAAACCGGTCTAGAGGAGACAACTTGAGAATCATTGGTATTCCAGAAAAGGCAGAAATTAATAGAAACTTGGACTCCATACTTAAAGAAATTATTCAGCAAAATTGCCCTGAAGTTCTACAACAAGAGGGCAATATAGACATTGAAAGGATCCATAGAACACCCTCTACACTGGACCCAGAAACGTCAACACCCAGAAATATAATAGCGAAATTGAAGAGCTTTCAAGTTAAAGAAAAAAATCTTACAAGAAGCCAGAAAGAGACAATTCAAATATCAAGGAGCACCAATAAGGATCACACAGGATCTGGCAGCCTCCACGCTAAAAGACCAAAAGGCTTGGAATACAATATTCAGAGAGGCAAGAGAGTTGGGCCTTCAGCCACGAATCAACTACCCAGCGAAACTAACCATATACTTTCAGGGGAAAGTATGGGCATTCAACAAAATTGAAGAATTCCAAGGTTTTGCACAAAAGAGACTGGGACTAAATGGAAAGTTTGACACTCAACCACAAATATCAAGAGAAAGATGAAAAGGTAAATAAGAAACAGAGGGAAAAGAAAGAAAACTCATGGTCTTTTAAGCTTGACTCTTTAAGGGCATAAATAAGATCTAATTATCTGTATTACTAGGTGGAGAAATGCTATGTATAATTCTCTGTAGTGAACTCTATACACTATTATAATATTCACTATTATAGCAACCAGAAAAATAATTCATAGGGAGAGGACAGGATACTAAATGGTCTAAGAAGACATGGGGGGTGGAAAAGAGGGGAGGAATAGTAGGGGACACAAAGAAAAATCTGAGTAAATAAGAAAAATAAGATATTCTATTACACACAAAGAGGGTGTGGGAAGGGGAGGGGATGAATAATATCATAAAAAGGAGAGGAAGAGAGCATAATCAAACCTTACTCTCAGTGTAATCAACCCGGAGAAGGAAGAGTAGCCTTATTATCCATCTGGATAAAAAACTCTATCTAACCCTACTGAGAAAGTCAGAAGGGATAAACCAAAGGGAGCAGGGGAGTGGGGAGGCCAAAAAAGGGAGGGGAGAAGGAGGAGGAGGGAATTCATTTGGTCTTTAAAAAAAACAAAAAGAGGGGAACAACAAGGAAGGTGGAAGAAAGGGAAGTCAATCAAGGGAGGGGATAAGGGATACTGGCTTAAAGCAAACCAAGGTGTAAAAGAAAATAGTGTAATAAGAAGGAGTGGGTCTAGGGGAGGATACAAAAATGTCAGTGAATACACAACTAACAATTGTAACTCTGATTGTGAACGGTTTGAACTCATAAAATGGATGCAAATAGCAGAGTAGATCAGAAAAAAAAAAAAAAAAAAAAAAAAAAAAAAAAAAAAAAATATGAGGCGGGTGGACATACACAAGTTTAAGGTTCAGGGTTTGAGCAAAATCTTTTGGGCGTCAAATGAGAAAAAGAAGGCAGGAGTGGCTATTATGATTTCTGACAAAGCCAAAGTAAAAATAGATATGATTAAAAAAGACAGGGAAGGTCATTACATCCTGATTAAAGGCAGTATAAACAATGAGGAAATAACACTGCTCAATATATATGCACCAAGTGGTATAGCATCCA
>NC_058131.1:517324318-517370747 GCF_016433145.1 Gracilinanus agilis
TGCTATGCCACTTGGTGCATACATATTGAGCAGTGTTATTTCCTCATTGTTTATACTACCTTTAATCAGGATGTAATGACCTTCCCTGTCTTTTTTAATCATATCTATTTTTCCAACTTAATTTTTGCTTGTTTTCTAGCCACTCATTCAGATGTGGCCTTTCTCCTTCCCAAGGCCAGCCTCTCCATTTATTCTCTCAATCTAATTCCTTCCTTTCTAAAATGGGAAACTGCCTCCTAAATCATTGCCCCCCCCCACTAATTTTTGGCCTCACCTTATCCACTGGCTTCTCTGCTCCCTACAATATATCTCATATTCATTTCCTTCTCTCTCCTCATATGACCAGCTCCTTAATTTAGGCCTTCATTACCTCTCACCTGGACAATTACAACTGCCACCTAATTGTTTTCTCTGATTAAAGTTTTTCTCTTCTCTAATCCCTTTTCACATAGCTGCCACAGCTTTTTTCTAAATTGTAGCTCTATGTCACAACTCAATAAACTTCTTTTTGCCTTGAGGACTGAAAAATGGATCTGTTTAACTTAAAACCCTTCATAACCTGGCTCCAAACTACTTTTTCAATCTCATTATACATAATAACACATAGTACCACTTTCTAGTCCAAATGAATTTGTCTTTTTGCTATTCTTTAGTCAATTCAAGTCAAGAAGCATTTATTAAGCATCTACTGTGTGGTAGACAATATACTAAGTGCTGCTGGGGATACAAAGAAAGATCAAAACAAAAACAAACAAACCCTCAAAAACCTCATGTTCTTTTTTTCTGTAGCTAAATTATAAAGCATTTATTTTTCTTTATTTAAATATTTTTTCTTCAATTACATAAAATAACAATTTCAACCTTCTTTTTAAAGTTTGAAGCAAACTCTAATTCTCTCTCCCTCCCTGAGGTAGCAAACAGTCCAATATAGATTTTACTTATTTAATAGGGTAAATATCTTTTTATATTACTTATTTGGTGAAAGAGACCTTGAAAAAACAAAAGTGAAGAAACAAAGTGAAATATTACTGCCTCAGTCAATATTCAGACTCCATAACTTCTTTCTCTAGAGGTGGATGGCTTTTTTCATATTGAGTCCTTGAGGATTTTCTCGGTATAGTCCTATGAATGGCTCAAAAAGAGCTCATGTTCTCATGATGAAGACAGCATACAAACTAAGTACAAACTATATACAGGAAAAACTAGAGAAAATCTCAGTGAGAAAGCAGTAAGATTAAGGAAGACTTAGAAAGATTAGAATGGCAGGTCACAGTAATAACATAAGCATATATCTGGGCTTCAGATACTCTTTTTTAAAAGGCTTTTCTTGATTCCCCCAGTTGTTAGTGATTACTCAGATCAGTCTTTATTTGTTATGTATATATCCTATATTTCTCTGTGAAAATATTGCATTTCCTCAATATAATGTAAGCTCCTTGAGAACACGGATTATTTCATTTTTGTCTTTGGACACAGAGAGCCTAGCATTGTATCTTGTTGGTGCTTAATTTTAGGTACAGTGGATAGAGTACCTGGCCTGGAGTCAAGAAGACTCATCTTCCTAAATTCAATTCTGGTCTCAGACACACTAGCTGTGTGACCCTGGGCAAGTCACTTAACCCTGTTTGCCTTAGTTTCCTCACCTGTCAAATGAGATGGAGAAGGAAATGGCAAGCCATACCAGTATCTCTGCCAAAAAAACCCCAAAAAACTCTCAAATGGAGCCACAGAGAGTTGGACATGACTGAAAACAATTAAACGAGAAATGCTTGTGGGTTAGCTTACGTTCTGAAAATCAACACGTAAAACTGAGAAGGAATGACTGGTCTCCTGAGTCTGATGTTTTAAGGCCTTTATTTGACAGTACTTTAGTAGTTGAGCAGTTTCCTTAAAAAAGAAAAAGAAAACAAATTCCAGATGCCTTCATGCTAATAAAATGGCTCATACAGATATTTTACATAAGGACCTAATCTAGAAGCCAGATAGAAAATTCAACAAAGGAGGAGAGAAATATTGCTTTAGCACAAGTTCCTAACATGACAAGCTATTTATCTGTTTAATGCCTCTTGCTGTGAACAACACAAGATCAGTTTGTCATAACCTTAATGCATTCCTTTTGGGCTCTGAAGGTTCCAGGATGAACTGCCATTCTTTGGCTTCTTCAAGCATAAAAGTGAAAACTGATGTTATTTCTCAGAAAAAAAAAAGATGAATTACTGCACCTCAGCAGAGGGTAATTAGAGCACCCAATCCAAGTTAAAGGAATGGGTTGACAAGCACAAAGAAGATTAAGAAAACATGGGCACATTGTGCATGTGTTTTATTACTTAAGTGATTAAAAACATTATTGTATATGTTAATTGCCACCGACTGTAACACAACCCCATCGAAAGGCAATATTAAGCACTGGAAAACAGAGTACATATTTAATTATTTGTCTATTCCATAAACAAATTTAATTGGAATCTAAAAACAGCAAGGGACAAAAGCTCAGTTCATTAGGGACCAACTAACTGTAAAGGGCAGATAAAAACCTTTTGTCTGATACAGATGTACCTCCAGAGCTCCACTGGAGAACACCAGGCAGCCCACTAATCACCAAGTAAGAGGAGTTCTCATTATTAGACTTATAAAGCATAAACCAGGTCACCACAAGCTTTGAAGGTACTGATCATCAATTATTTCGCTAATTGTTTGTTCTGTTTGCATGTCTCAGGGTAAAAGGAAAGAGTCGCTGAAGCAAAAAAGAGACACCAGTAATTGCTACCTCAGTGACAGTTGGTTTTTAGTATCTCATTATTTATGATTTGTTTTGTTGTGCATATGTGACTTTAAGTCTACTGTATTAATATATACCCGAGAAGCCTACTGTGGAACACTTGTGAAATCATTACGCAAATTAATCAGCAAGTCCAGGCACAAAATCTGCCTTGCAAAATCCTGCCAGATTATATCATTGCTTAAAAAAATAATAATAATAAATCAAAACCCCCTACTTAGGGCTTTGAATCTCAGGTTATTTAGGAAGTGCTTTCTAGCAAGTTGAAGTTGAAATAACCTCCTCTTATACTTGTCATTGAATGTTCAAAATATAAAGAGTATTTCCTTCAGGCTATCCTAAAAAGTGGATGGGATTGTTTAAGAATCTTTATTAAATGGAAATGATTCTTTGGCCACCAGATTATATCAAAGTCATATGTTTCTGTGATATGGGTATGGAATGGAATGTCATGGATCTGAGCATAGGATTTTATTTTCTCTTAGGATTATAGATTTAATGCTGGAAAAGACCTTTGGAACCACTGAATCCAACTCCTTCATTTTACTGATGGGGAAAATGAGGCCAAGTTGTTGCCAAAGATGAGCCAGCTAGTTCATGTCTGAAGCAGAATCTGAATTTGTGTCTCCCTGATTCCAGGATCAGTGCCCTCTCCTGGACCTTGAAGCTGTTGGATGACGTGAAGAGGAAATATGTAGTGTTCTTAAATCGGGAGCCAGTTCATTAGCTCACACACTAGCTACGTGGTCCATCTTTAAGCTGTGTAACAATACTTCCATTTTATGGTACATACATTCATTGGTTCTCCATCCAAATACCAGACATTGCCTCAAAACCAAAGCCCCCCCTGCTATTCGTTGCAAAAACTGAAGAGGGTGCAAATGTCTCTGATACAAAAGCTAATGAGTATTAAATGCTGCACACTTTGACAATTATCAACAATGGTTGGGAAAACTGTGGAAATGCTGCATTAATGTGCTCTCCTTTGCAAGCAGAAATGATATCCGCCTACCCAGCCATCTAAGTATCAGTGAGACTTGGGTGTGAAGGGGAAAAATAGGTGACATTGGCATGTGATATGCCATCCCTGTGCTTTTTGTCTTATCACCTGATATTCTAGAATTGTATTTCTGAAAGCTAGAATGGATCTCAATAGACCTTCTCGTACAGTCCTTTGCCTTCAAGGAAGAGAGATGCTATCCCCATTTTGCAGATGATGCAACAAAACACAAAAGTGGCAGAGATATCATTAGGATCTGGATCTTCTGGTTCCTGGTGCTGTTTGCTTTCCGATCCAGTACAAAGAATGATGAAAGTAGAAGAGACACCTTTGTTTTGCAGATACAGAAATGGAAGCCCAGAGAGGTTAGGGCACCCATCCAAAGACACACAGCTAGCTAACCAGAGATAATCAGTAGTCCCTATGTTTCCTAATAACATAGTTCTGTTGTTCAATCATTTTAGATGTATTTGACTCTTTGTGGCTCTAGATGGGATTTTCTTAGAAAAGATAACTGGAATCATTTGCCATATCCTTCTCCAGCTCATTTTACAGATGAGGACCTAAGGCAAAGAGAGTGAAGTGACTTACCCAGGGTCCCACAGCTATCTAAGCCAAATTTTAACTCAAATTTTAACTAAGAAATTTAAACTCAAATTTTAACTCAACAAGATGAATTTTCCTGACTCCAGGCCCAACATATCATCTACCGTCATCCCCTAGCAGCAAAGCTGTATCAGGATATTATCTAGGAATAATACTGAGAAAGTACATCTTCTTTTTGTCCATAAAGAGGACCATTAAATAATTCTCATTACTCTAATACAATATCCTAAGTTAATATCCCGAAAGAGTTCAAGATCTTCTCAAAAGACATTTCTTCCAGCATCTTGTTTGCCAGGAGAATCTGAACACTCAAAAATATTTCTTATAGCCACAGAAGTATCAGAGGCAGCTTTCATTTTAAATCCACAACCGAGAAGACAGATGGTATTGACGGGTAGTTGGCCCCACTATCATACTAACATGAGATGGGGAGGTTTTAAACTAACTTGTTTGTAGGCAAATAAATTTCAAGCAAACTGTGCACCTGTAGTCTGGAAAATTACTCCTCAATTACACATTGTAATTATAGTTGTTGTTTAACTATTAAGAAGAACCTACAGGGTGCTGAGAAGTACATACAAGTTACTTGTATTGAGAAATGGGGGTGTGAAGGAGGACAGTAAGGATGATGGGGAGAAATGACCTCTAATGAGATTCAAGGAATGAAGAATATAAGAGAAAGCTCCTTGAGGACAGGAATGATGTCCAACTAGTTTTCTTTGTTCTTTGTTTCTGTGTATCCCTTAGATACACAGCATGGCTTATAATAAAAAAAAAAAACTTGATGAATGCTCTTTGGTATTTCAATTCAATAAGAATGAGTTGAGTGCTAATTATGTACTCAACACTGATGTGAAATTGTGATAAAAGGACCACTTTTTTAAGAAGGTGCCACACTTCCTCACTCTGCTAGATGACACTAAGTACATTTATTAACATTGTGATATTTTATTTCACAGAAAAACCTGGGGCCATTAAATGCACCACTATGTTGTCAAGGAAGAATGGTACAAAAGAGGTAGTGCATGGTCTCTTATCCCACAGGGAATGGATGGGAAATGCAGTTTTTATCAGCTGGAAGGAGAGACTAAGAATCATGGGGGGTAGAATATTTGCTGGACAGGGAAATCTGGGAGCTTTTCCTCTCAGTTAAAAGGAAAGAGGAACAGAATGAAGGCATGGGAGGAAGAGTACCAGGAATGAGTCAATGACAGGAAAAGGTCACTAGTATTCCAAATGGAATATAATCATGGGGAGTTGGAGTTTCCTCTGGCTCAGGAACCAGTTTAAGAAATGACATAAATAGATAGAATTTGTGCCACACTGGGACAAGTGAATTTATCCCCTCTCCTCTTCCTTTCCCTCATTACTGCTTGACTAATTGTCACCACTTAATCTTTAGTCTTTTTTATTTGTTTTCAGTTCTTTTTTATAATAGGTATCATCTCTAACTAAAGATAAGCTGATTTGTGTTGTATTCTGAGTGTGAACTAGAAAGGAGTGAGCCATGTGAGGAAAGGAAGTTCAAAAGAGAATCTAAAATCCATTTCCTTAGATTTAACTTAAATGTCCTCATGGGATGCCCAAAGAGATTTCAGAAATAACCAATGATATCAGAGGTGTGTATGACTGCAAAAAGAGATGAGTAGGCTATAGAGTGAGAACAAGGGAGAAGCAATAGTCAGTCTGTATATTCCTTTAGTATCCATACAATATCATGAGAAAGCTCATGCCTGTTGGATAGGGCTCCTTTTAAAGATTTATGGCATGATATGGATAATATTCACATAAAATAGATCAGTGGGGATGATTGGGAAGTGCTTAGCATCACTGGAGAGAGCACCTAAATCAATTATATCACAGATCCACAGAATTGGATAAATATATTGAAATACTTGAACTTTTAAGGCCAGGGGTAGGAATTATCTTTTCTATGACCATTTCCATGTGATAGATTTCTAAACAGTATGACTCTTATCTCAGTTCTGCATTTTGGTGAGTAAAATGAATTGTGTCCACTGTAATCATATTAACATAATTTGGAAAGGTTTATGCATTTGCCAATTCTTCCAGAAAATGACCCAGTGTGAGATTTAGGTTAAACACTATTGATTAACTGAGGTAAGATTATTAGTTAACTATCAACTATTAAGAGTATCAGTGTTGGGATTAACTGGGTGGCTCAGTGGATAGAGAGCCAGGCCTAGAGAGGGAGGTCCTGGGTTCAAAGCTGGCCTCAGACACTTCCCAACTCTGTGACTCTGGGTAAATTACTTGATCCCCATTGCCTTGCCCTTACAACTCTTCTGCCTTGGAAACAATATGTAGTATTGACTCCAAGACAGAAGGTAAGGGGTTTAAAAAACTATCAATGTTAAGACAATCATTCAGGAGACTCCATTTTGTATGGTCTTATCAAAAGATTCCCCAGTTCCATGACAATTTTCTTCCATTTTGTTTTGTTGCATTAACCTTTGGTATTAAAGTATTTCTATCCTTATTTCTTATTTTTGCTGAGATGCTTTTAATTTTTAAAAATAAAATCTTTACCTTTTGTCTTAGCATTGATACTAAACCTCAATTCAAGGTAGAAGAGAGTGGTAAGGGCAAGGCAATGGGGGTTAAATGATTTGCCCAGGGTCACACAGTTGGAAGTGTCTGAGGCCAAATTTGAACTGAGAACCTCCCATCTCTAAGTTTGGTTCTCTTTTCACTGAGCCACCTAGCTGCTCCTGCTAACTATTAATTATAGATATTCATTTATTTATACATGTGTTCAAGCAACAAACATTTATTAACTACCCATAAGCAACAATCCCACTGGGGATACAAAGACATAGATGAAAATAGCCCTGGAAGAGCTTACTTTCTGCTGGTTATTCCACCCACTAGCAATTGCTCTCAGGTTGTGCTAAATGCTAAAATAAGGCTACAGGAAGTCATTTGAGTAGAAATGATGAAAATAATCAGATTACAAAGCCAAAAGTTTTCGTTCAAATTGTAAGAATCTTTAGATTCATGAAAGAGAAATTTGTTAATTGGTGCAAAAAGAGTCTCTTCTTTATCTTCATCACCAACAAAAAAGTTATTAAGCAAATGTGCAAGATATCTGTACAAGGCTTTTCTTATATCACAAGTTGGCCATTTATTCTGAACTAAGATAAGGCTATCACATAAAAAGTCAACCTACTAGCCAAATACTTATTGCATTAGACTCTATGAACTACGACATTTTTCTTTCATTCTCTATATGTTCTTGAGGTAAAGATCAAACTTTGTTTCAAGGGTGGGTAGATTTTTTTTTATTTCTTGGTTTTTTATGAATGACTAAATGATGTCATGCCCCATGAACCTCCACTTGGAGATTTCAGTTACCAAGGGTAAAAAAATGACAGCACTCTGTCAAAAGTTTCATAATCGAGACTTCTGTCTTCCCTATCTTCCTTTGTCAGCATTTGAAGGAGTCATTGAGAATTAGTTCTCTGAGGATGGTTTTGTTGTCATTTGTTGCCTAAAAAGCCCCCAGAAGTCAATAGGTACTTTGTGTACTGCCTGGATCTAGAATGTCCAAAGGTGATGAGGACCCACTTTCCAAGAAGGATTAGAGCTGAATCTTCAAGATTATTAATCATTTTCTTCAGAGAAAGGAGATCCTTTATTTTGTTCTCTTCCCAGATAGGTGTACAATTAAAGGAGGAATTATTCCTCCCAGTGGCAATCGCTTGCCTAACAAAGGGCACATTGGGCTCTCATTTCCCCTTAATGCCAGATGGTCTGTGTGCCCAAGCAACTGAAGGAAAATTTACTGAACATCTTACTACTTGCCTTGGAACTGCTGGTTCTTTTGCTTCTCTGTTGGCAAAAAGTGAAAGAAAATGTCCTTCAAGTAGACTTGCACTGCATTATTTATTTCGTCTGTAAACTCTAAGTAAATAAAAGCAAAAGTGGCACCTTTTTGGTTGTCTGTTCAATAATTAAGTCCAAATTAACACTTTTAATATGCTAAAAATCCAAGATTCCGAGTCTATAATTAGACTCTTCTGCCATAACCCAGACCAAGCTAAGATGAGGGAGAGGAAAAACTCATTCATCCCAAATAACATGTTACTGATCACCCTTTATCAAATACAGACAAATAACCCATTTTTTGTTGCCATTAGTAAGATCAAACAGTGCGTGGCATGTTTCAGATAATTTCTCCTTAATGCCAATACCTATAAGAATCCCTCTTTGCAATGAACATGGTTTTTCTAGGATTGTCTAACATATATTTTCACATAAGAATATAAAATATGTATATATGTTAGTATATTCTACTTTCTCACATCCTTCTGTGAGTAGCAGGAAAGGAAACTGTAGAGATAGGTATGTATTTACACACACACTTATATATACAGTAACTATAGATCTATCTATCTTTATCTTTCTAACTATATATTCAAACAGTATAAACTCACACAACATCAATTGCTTTTTTAAAAAGACAGAGGATGTGATGAATGAATGCATGGGTAGATGACACTATTGTCAGAGTTCCATCTTTCTAAAGGCTTTTTAATCATTATTTCTCTCTCTCTCTCTCTCTCTCTCTCTCTCTCTCTCTCTCTCTCTCCCATTCACTCTCCATTGCATCCTTCCCTCTTTCCCATCTCATTTCCTATCCCCTTTCTCTTTTCTTACTCCCCTTATACATTTATTATTTTAAAATTCCTTCTTAAAAGTCCTTACCTCAAAACAGTTAGTCATAGTGGCATCTGTGAGTATGGTTGAGACCCATTTTTATCCCTTATGAATAAATGAATAAGCAATTATTAAGTGTTCACTAATAAATGAAGTATGAATCAATAAAGCCATTTTTTAATTAAAGGAATTTGTCTTCATACTCATCCTAAGAGGAAAACTGATTGAAGGAAGAAAATATGATAGAAAGAACACTGAGTCTGAAGTCAAGAGGATTCGGATTTGAATCTCACTTCGATATTGATTATCTATGTGACCTTTTGCAAGTCTCGTTGTTTCCCTGGCTTCTAATATCTTCATATATAAAATGAGGGTCTAGATTAGATAAACTCTGAGGTAGCCTCCTTTTAGCTTTAAATCTATGATTCTAGCAAATGTCATATTCATTCATTTAAAAATTGATTATATACCAATTTGACATGCTCTAGGCTGGGTACTGGATCAAAGTTGATTCGAAGGGCTCCTAGCTTATTGTTGTATAGTCTTTTCTATATTCTGTTGGGGTAAAAATGAGGTGAGCTGCTTGATTTTGCTTCTTGATACTGTTGTCTAGGAGGTGTGGGTCCTTTAGGAGAGTCAAGGAAGCAAGCCAATATTAAACAATTTGGAGCTTTGTGGCAGGCAGCTGTCCAGCTTTGGCTTTGATAGTGTTTGTTATTCCTTGAGTAAACACTGGTGAGGGACTCTCCAAACCCACCTGCAGCTCCCCAAAGGCCTTCTCTTATGAACTACCATTCAGTGTACTCTGTTGTTACTGTGGTTTTTGTCAGGCTATGCTCCAAAGCAAGTTTCTAAAGAAGATAATACAAAATATACTGGAAATTAACAGTAATCTAAGTTCATGTCAAGAATATGTGCCAAAAAATATTCTGAGAAAGATTTGTCATGGACATATCTATAAGATGTGGATTTTGCATAAATGGAAATAAATTTTATTATTCAGAGACCTTTAGAAGATTGTTTTTGCTATAAATTTCACTGGCAGGAAAAATGGTTTAATTTTAAAAGAAACAAGAAGGAAAATGAAAAATTGGTATTTCTAGAGCTGAAAGCAGAGTGGGGGGGGGATTGTATGCTGCTTTAGTTTTTAAAATGTTTGTATGGTAGAACAATTATAAAAAATGATTTATTAAAAATAATAAAATATTTTATTATAACAACTAAACTTGTTAGGTAATTTTTCCTATTTAAATTTTAGTTACTTCAATGCATAAAATATGACAAAAAACTCAGTCACTTTCTTTTAAAAAGAATTATATCGATTCACTGGCAATTACTGAATAGGAATGGAAAGGAATATGCATATATTTCAGTTGGGCATGTAACCTTTACAAAAATTGAACATGTATATATAAAAACTTCACAAACAAAATTTTATACTAACCTATACATAGTAAATATATTCTTTTCTGATGACAATGCAATAAAATTATATTCAACAAAGATCCTTTGAAAAGGACAAAAATCAATTGAAGACTAAATAATTTAATAGTAAAGAATTGCTATATCATAGAAATAGGTCATAAATAGGCATTTTAATAAAAGAAAATGATAATAATGAGAAAATATATCAAAACTTTGGGGAAGCAGGCAAAAGTAGGCCTTAAAAGGAAATTCATATTTCTAAACTCTGAGGGTTGAAAGAATAAATCACTGAATTGGGTATTAAATTAAAAAAAAACTTTTCAAGAAACAAAAAATAATTCCAAGCAAAATGCCAAATTAGATATTCTATAAATTAAAGAAATAATTAACAAAATATTAAGCACACAAACCATCAAATTCACAAATGAAATGAAGAGCTATTTTTAAAACAAAAACTAATAGAATAGATAAATAGTTGAGATGAAAATGAAATTGACTGCATCAAAAATTTTTTAAAAATCATAGCAAATTAAAAAGAAATAAAATTATTTTGCCCAGTTACATGCTAGAAAAAACCTCAAAAACATAATTTAAATGTGTGAATGTTTATAAAAATACAAAATATCCACATTTATAGAACAAGAAATAAAGGATTTTCATAGCCCAAATTAAAAAAAAGAAAAGAAACAATCTATAAATGAACTTTGAAAGAAAAAAGCTCTGAATCCAAATAAATTGTCAAGTAAATTCTATCAAACGTCCAAAGAATGATTAATTCAAATATTTTATAAACTGTTTATAAGAATGGGAAAAAGAAGAGATCCTACCATCTTCCTCCTATTATACAAATATCAAAATAAGGGAGAGATACAAAGCACAGAAAGAAAACTATTTACCATTCTCTCTAATGAAAATTTTGTAGAAAAATTAGCAAAGCAGCTAAAACAATATATAAAAGACTACACATTAAGATTAAGTTGGATTTATGGCAAAAATTCATTGCTTCAGGATAAGGAAAACTATCCACTAATAGGTCATATTAGCAACAAAACAAAATAACAAAAATTCTGTGATTGTATCAATGAAAGCTGACAAAAATTCAGCCACTATTTCTGTTAAAAAAAAAACCTAAAAAAAATAAGAAAATGCACTTTTCCTAAATTTCATAAATAATATCTACAATCAATGGTCAACATTGTATATAATGGGGGAAACTGCAGAGATCTTCTTCAATTAGATTCATCACAAAACAAAGTTGTTCATTATCAGCATTACTCTATGACATAATGTTAGAATTGCTGATGTTAGAAAGAAAACAAGAAAAAGAAATTGAAAAAATAAGTGTTGGCAATGAAGAAACAAAAGTAACTTTTTTCAGATGTCAAGATAATTTACTGTTTAGTAATTTTCAGTTCTTTCTGCCTCTTCAGACCATGGTTTGCCATTTTCTTCTCCAGATCATTTTACAGGATGTGGAAACTAAGGCAAACAGGGTTGAATGACTTGTCCAAAGTAACACAGCTGGTATCTAAGGCCAGATTTGAGCTCAGGACTTCCTGACTCCAAGTCCAACTCTGCATTGTAAAGAAAGCTGAGCTCCACAGAATTGATACTTTCAAATTTTGATGCTAGAGAACACTTTTAAGGATCTTTTGGACAGCAAAGAGATCAAATCAGTCAATACTTAATGAAATTGAGATTATTTATTAGACTGTCAAATACTGTCAAAAGCCTATTGTTAAAGCCTGAAGCTTAAATATTTTGATCTCATAAAGAGAAGACAGGATTCATTGAACCCTGATGTTGGGAAACATTGAAGGCAAAAGGAGAATGGGATGGTAAAGACTGCAATGGATAGAGTCATAGAATAAATGAACATGAACTTGGTCAGACTTAGTGGAGGACAGAAGGACCTGACATGCTATGTTCAATGGGATCATGAAGACTCAGACATGACTGAACAACAACAAATGATAGTATATTTAGGGAACTCTAAAGAGCCAAATAAATTTTACTGGAACAATAAAAAATACTTCAGCAAAGTAGCAGGATAAAAATTAAATCCACACAAATCATCAGCTCTTCTTATACTTACCATCAAAACCAAGCAGGAAGAGATAGAAAATCACATTTAAAATACTGCAGAGTATAGAAAAAGCTATATACTAAGGCATGCACAGGAACTATAGGAATACAATGGCAAAACATAATAGAAATAAAGACAGATATAAATAATACAGATTCAAATATTAATTAGTCATAATTAGACATGCCAAAATAATAAAAATAATACTACCTATGCTAATTTACTTATTCAGTTCCATCTGCCCTAACTCATTTATTCTGTGCCATTAAAGGGATTACTTCATAAAATTTAAATAAATAATAAAATGCATCTGGAGGGAAAAAAGATCAAGAAATGTTAAGTGAATTTTTTTTAAGTAGAAAGGAATAGGGTTATGGTTCCATATATCAAACTATATCACAAAGCAATAATCATCAAAACTATTTTGGTATTCATTTAAAAAAGAAAATCGATTATTAGAACAAAAATTGTACACAAGTCCCCAAAGCAATGAACATAGTAAAATCATATTTCATAAACTCATAGACCCTAGGTATTAGAAGTAAGGACTCACAATTTGCCAAAAACTGCTAAAGAAATCACAGAGTGGTCTGGTAGAAATTTGGTTTAATTCATCATCTCATACTATTAACCAATACAAGCTCCTACTGGATTCATGACAGGTATAAAAGGTCATTCGTAAACAAATTTGAGGAGAAAGAAGGGAAATTATTTTCACTAATATATATAGAGAAAGAGTTCATGACCAAATACAAAAAGAAAGCATCACAAATCATAAAAACATTTTTGATAATATAAAACGTTAAAAGGTTTTGCAGAAGCAAAACCAAGATGGTAACAAATTAGAAGGGAAATGGCAGGAAGCCCTTTGCAACAAGTTTCTCTAAAGAAGACCTGATATTCAAGATATATAAAGAACTAATTCAAATAAATGGGAACAAGAGCCATTCCTTAATAGATAAATGGCCAATGGGTATGATATAAAATGACAGTTTTCAAAGGAAGAAATCTAAGCTATCAACATTCATATAGGTGGGAGGAATTCTTTAAGTCCCTAATAAAGAAATGCAAAATGCAAATTAAATCAACCTTGAGCTTCCACTTTATCCTCATTATCTTGGTAAAGGTAAGGAGAAAGAAAACAGACAATTATTAGAAGGGCTAGGAGAGAACAGACACTCCAACTCATTAATGGTAGAGCTATAATAGGTTCAGTCCTTCTTGAAAGTAGTTTGTAACTATGACCAAAGAATTATTAAACAATGAAATATTCTTTGAGCCAGTAATACCATTATTAAGTCAATATCTCAAAGAATCAAGAAGAGTACTCACACAAAAAGAGTATCCATATGTACAAAAATATAACATCTTTTTTTGGTCATGTTAAAGATTTAGAAACTGAGCAGGTGCCTATCAGTTTGGGAATGGTTAAACAAATTATGATGTATAAATGTAAGGGGAAGTGATTGTAAAATAAAATAGAGATGGTTTCAGGGAAACCTGGAAGACTTGTGTGAACTGATACAGAATGAAAAGGGAAGACTCTGTAGAACAATTCACACAATATTAACATCATTGTAAAGAAAAAAATTAGAATGACATAAGAACTTAGATCAGTGGTTCCCAAACTTTTTTGGCCTACCGCCCCCTTTCCAGAAAAAATATTACTTAGCGCCCCCGTCACATATATCACCTCCCCCTTACAGTTATTCACTACCCCCAAATGCACCTGTGGCCATCACCGCCCCCCTGGATCACTGCAGCACCCACCAGGGGAATCACTGACTTAGATCAATGTAGTAATCAACTATGATTCCAAAGTAATGATATAGAAGTATATTGCCCAACTCCTGACTGAGAAGTGATAGATTAAGGGGTGCACAATGAGACATAAATTTATCACAAGTAGCCAATGTAGAAATATGTTTTATTTGACTATATGTAGTTACAAAGGTTTTGTCTTTTCTTTTCAATGGACAGTAAAGGAGGATAACAATAAAAGAAAAGATAAAAGATTACTTAAGTTTATGTATGTAAAAATATATACATACATACATACATACATATATGAGATAGTAAAGAAAGAGATAAGCTGAACTGCTTTGGAAAATGTTGACTTTACTACACACCTAAAAGAAAAAGCAGTTTGTACATAATAGAGAGTCATGGTTTCATGTGCAATCTTCCTTTTCTCATCTACTTTGTTTATGAAAATATTAATTTTATTTGATGTTTGTTAAGTTCAGAATAAAAAAATAACATTTAAAAATGAATTAAGACACCATTTAATAAAATGTTTATATCATGAACATTAGAGAATATCCCAAGAAAGAATATCTTTCACAGATTTATAGATCAACTGGCTAAGAATTCATATATAGAACTGAATATGAAGTTTCCCTAAGGCTTGAATTTTCCTTTATTTCTTAGAGGAAGATAATTTTCTTTTATATATCCTAGTTGTATGGGATTTTAAATAACCTAGTACAAGATGATATGATTTTTCTTAATGCTTTCTCATTTAAGAGTACCAGTTCAAACATGTTTATTATATGTGTGACCTTGGACAAATAACTTAGGTGGACTAGATGAGCTATGAATTCATTCTTGTTGTAGATCTATGATCCTACTACAGTTTATTTATTGAATTAAAAGAAAATCTATATGCTAAAGAAAATGTTATGGCTTTTTAAAATATTGTTTAATTTTATATAATCTTTTGAATATCCTATAATTGGGTAGCCAAGGAGATTTTTTTTTATTCTGAGAGACACTGTGGTAGAGTAGTCAGAGTTCCAGATTTGCTGTCAGGAAAATCTGGGTTCAGATTCTACTTCTATTTACACACCTGCTTGGTGTCCATAGGTAGGCTCCACACCAATCTGAGCTTCAGTTTCCTCATGAGAAATAATAACAATAGGGAAAATATATCTCAGAAGGATGTTGAAAGGCTCAAATGAGATAATGTTTGTAAAGTAGTTTACAAATTTTAAACTGCTGTATTAGTATGCTTTTCATTGGCACCGTTGAGTAATATTGAAATTAAAATTGAGGTGGCTAGAGTTGCTGCTATCACTATTGTTATGGGGGAGGTTAAATTGTAATTTAACTGTATGATCATATCTCTTGGTGCCTATTATGATCCTATAGATTTTTACCAAAATATTTTATAAATCATCCATAAAATAATTGCTTCAAAGGAAAAATTGTTTTAAATAAGTATAAATAAGATTCTGTTATGGCCTAAGCTCGATTTCTTTTTATGTTAAGTATGGAGGAATCTAATAAACAGGGTAATTCACAGTAGATGGGAAGAGAAACAAAAAAAAGTTGTTATCCATTGTATGTTTAAAATCCATTGTATCTTAACTTTTCTCCTTTCCACAGAATAATATATAAGAAAACTTCTTTCTAAATAAAAATCATAGAATTTATACTTGAAAGGCATCATCTTATCTTGAGATTCTTAATCTGTGGTTTGGGGTGGGGTTTTTTGTTTGTTTTATTTTATTTTGACAACTGTATTGTGTTTCCTTTTGTAAAGAAAGGGGGAGAGGAATTTACCCATGTAGGTTAAGTGTATATTCACAAATTATTGTTGCTGTTCAGTTGTTTCAGCTTTGTCCAACTCTTTGTGACCCCATTTAGGGATATTTGTTTGTATTTTTGGCAGTGATACTGAAATGGTTTACCATTTCCTTTTCCAGCTCATTTTATAGATGAGGGACTAAGGAAAATAAGCTTAAGTGACTTGACCAGCAATACATAGCTAATAAGTATCTGAGGCCAAATTTGACCTCACAAAGTCCAGTCTCCCTGACCCCATGTATAACACTATTCATTGCACCACCTAGCTGCCTCTCTGTATCATTTTATATAAATGCTGCATTCAGGTAGTTATGTGTCAAACTGGACTCTATACTATATCACAGTTCTATGTTAGATTTGAGATCCTGGCTGAACTTCCAGGTGGAAATGTTGAGATTATTGCTAATAATAGGGGTGGAAGGATAGCAGGGTTGTAGTTCAGGAGAGACATGAGGCCCAGACAAATTTTAGAATCACCAATGGAGAAGTGGAGCTGATGAAAACACTAAGGGAGAGAAAGTAGAGAGAAATGTTGCTCAGGACAAAGCCCCAAGCAATGTTTACACTAATAGAGTGGGATACAGATGAGGCTTCTATTAAGGGTAATAGAAATGAAACAATAAAGTAGGTAAGAGGAAAACTAGGAGAGAACAGTATGCTAGAAGCCTGGGGAAGAGAGAATACTTAGAAAGAAGGAACATGCTCAAAGTATTAAAAAACTGTAAAGAAATCAAACCCAGTTGTAATTCAGTTGTCAACTAGATTTAAAAATTAAGTAAGTGTTTGTAATCTTGGAAAGAACAATACAATGGAAGGATCAGAAGTGAAGTAAGGGGGGCAGCTGGGCAGTTCAGTGGATTGAGAGCCAGACCTTGAGACAGGAGGTCCTAGGTTCAAATATGACCTCAAACACTTCCTATCTGTGTGACCCTGGGCAAGTCACTTAAACCCCATTGCCTACCCCTTACCTCTCTTCTGTCTTGTCAGTATATTATTGGCTCCAAGATGGAAGGTAAGGGTTTAAAAAAAAAAAAGTGAAGTAAGATTGCAAGCAATTTAAGAATTGCTAGTAAGGAAATACAGGCATACAATTTATTTATAAGTCTATATGTTCATTGTTCAACAAGTGCTTATTATCATTTACTATGTGTCAGGCATTGCCAACTGCTAGAGATATAAAGACAGCAAAGATAATACCCATCATCAAGGAAGTTTACATTCTAGGGCTTACAATTTGTAAATAATTAAATACAAAATAAATATATAATAAATGGAAAGTAATCTGAAAGGGAGAGTGTATTCATAATATACTTATAATCCAAGGTGAAACTAAAAAATTGGTGGCAAGACTCTACAACAGGTAGTAAATATTCAGATTTATTACTGAGGTTAAGAGAATTTGGACCAATAACCTTGAAGCTTTGCTGGTGCTCTTTAGAAAAACGCACACAATTCATTTAATCTGTTAAAAGAATAGACTATGGTAGGCAAGAGGCACAGAGAGAAGGGATCACCTTAATGTGATATGGTAGAAGAGTCGTTTAGATGGCCTCCACCGCTTTTGATGGACTTGAGGTAGCATTTAAAGTGTGAGTCACTCTTCCCTTTACCCAGAGGCCACCAATTAACATGTTTCCTTCACATGGTTGCATCTTCTGTTCACATCCATTGGAATATGGAGGCTGCTACTAAGAGTAATCATATATCTTTAACTAACAGCATCATAAAAGAACACTTGGGTACACAATAACAACAATAATGTATGATGACCACTTGGGAACAACAATTATTATCAACAAGGCAAGGATCCAGGACAACTCCAAGGGACTCATGACAAAAAAAAAATTATAGTTACTGCCATAAAAGGAACAGAATTCATGTGCAAATTGAAATATACCATCCTATACTTTATTTCCTCTACAAATTTTTATCTAGTGTAAGCAATATGTGTCTTCTTTCACATTATGATGAAAATGAAAGTATGTATTATGTGATAATATATGCAAAACCTATATTATATGATCTGCCTTCTTTAAAAGGAGGGAAGGATGGGAGGAAGAGAGAGAACATGGATTGCAAAATATCAGAAAAAGAATATTGAGAAATTGTTATTGACATGTAATCTGGAAAAAATATAACTAATAAAAATTTTATAATATAAAAAACATAAAAGAACAGTGGAGTAATCTGGAAATAGATTAGTATAGATTTAGGATCTTAGAATTTCTCAAGTCCCATCCATGCGTTTTCACAATTGAAGAAGCTAAGACCCAGAGATGTTCAATGATTTTATTTTAGGTCACACAACTGTTAAGAGTCTGAGGAAGGGCAAGAACTTATGATTTCTAGTACTGTTTCTCCTTTACCATGCTTATTGTTCGAATGGAGAATATATGATGCCAGCTCTCCTGGAAAAAAAAAAGAAAACAAAAAGAATGAAAAACAAAACACTCCTTTTTAGAGAGCTTAATATCAACTAACTGGGGCAGGAGTACACATATATATCTGTTGTGCCATGCTTCTCTCATGCTGTGGGTTCTAGGCTACGTTTCTCATAATTTCACAGCAATAGAGAATCTCCAAATCTCAAGTTATGAAGGACTTTGGGGACAATCTAATCCAACATTAATGACAATCCCCTCTACAGCACACATGACAATTCTCTCTACAATATATCCAGTCTTTGTTGGAAGACCTCTGGAGAGAGGGGACTTATTACCTCCTAAGGCAGCCCATTTCACTTTTAGACACCTCAGTTCCAAAGCTGCCTACAGCTTTTCCTATTTGCTCTTTTTTTCTCCTTCACACAAAGCAGTTTGGTGTTTAGTTTTCTGCAGTGGGTTGCTATAGCCAGAAGGCTGCCCTTGTAAATAAGTAGGTGCCATCCAGGGAGGCAGCTTCTTTGAGAAAAGAACATGAGCAGTCAAAACAAATGCATTTCTGAAAAGAAGCACTTGACTGCTTCTTATAAGGAGAAAATGGTCATATCTTTTTGACAAAAGCCTTTATAGCTACAGCTATACCATTCCAATTTTTACAGAAGTTTTTTTTTTAACAATTTGACCTAGAATAACTTTTATTACCTCAAATTCATTTTCATCAACTCCCACAGGCTTAGCTCAAACAGAAAACATACAATTCTTGCCCTCTAGGGGAATATAATCCCAAAGTGCTCCCTACCTGAGGAATGATTGACATCAGTGTAAGCAACCATGGGGAAATGGACATATAGACGATCTGAACTAGAAAACAAAAACAGAAAGACAGAGATGGTGAGAGAGAAAGAGAGGAGAAAAAGAAACATGACTCACATTTGGTTCTTCTTGTGTCTCTAGAAAGTCCAATCAGCTAAAGCTGAAGGAAAAAAAATTCAAAATTGTTGACTCTAAAATAATTCTTCTCCCAAGTTTGATCCCATCTTGTAGTGTCATCATGCCATGTTTTGTTGGCCTCAGATACTTCCTAGATGTGTTAACCATGAACAAACCACTTAATCCCAATTGCTTAGCCTTTATCACTCTTGTGCCTTGGAACCCATACTCACTATCAATTCTAAGTTTGAAGATTAAGGTCTAAAAAAGAAAACATATTATGCTTGCTGATATACCAAGTGCTTTGTTTGTCTATATTTCTCCTATTGTTTGGTTGTTAAATGCTAATTAGAAATATCAAACAAATAATGTAATGTCAATTAATGCTTATGAAGCATCTTTCAAAGATAGCCCAAAGTTAGGTTCCCTTGACATGGACTTCCATGATTAGTGGCCATATATATGATCATTAATAAATATTCATCAATGTATATAATTGATGAGGGTTCATTTAATAATAAGACAATTTCCTGACTATGATCAATTAATAGGAATTTACTAAGTACTTACATTGGTATTGTGCCAAATCCTAGAGATACCTTTATTATAATGGGGAGAGAAATGGTGCATAGATAACTATATATAAGTAGAAGGTAGGAAACCTAATTAGGAAAAGTTCTAGTAGATATGCAAACTGGGAAAGGTACCATGGCTATTGAATTGATTCTTGAAGTTAGCCAGGGATTAGAAGAGGCTGAGGAGGAAAGAGAGCATTTCAATGGTCTTTCTTCATTAGAACCATAATGGCCAGATTTTAATCTATGTACAGAAGATAAGTTATCTGGGTTTTTGGAAGGGTCTTTACCCAACAGAGTAAACAGTCATCAACTCTTAAGAAGTTAGAAGAGGAACTCATTTCACTTGCAACAAAGGAAATTAATGGAAGGTATGAGAGAGAACACAGATAATAATTATAGACTAGAGGAGAAGCTAGCAGGAAAAGCGGTAGAATTGTTTTTTTTCTCAAGTTATTTAAGCTTAGTATAAGTAATTCACCTATCTTAAGAGTCACACTTCTGACTTACTCATGAACAGATGAATGCCTCTATTTCTTCTTTTTTGGAATTTTAACATCTCTTCCTTATTAGAATATTTTCTAAGAAATATGCAATCTTCTCCAAATTATGCACAACTTACTTCTCCTCCTGCTAAACTATAAATATCTTGAGGATGGGAATAATATCATTTTTTTTTGTTTCCCTGGCACCTAACAAAATATGTTGGCTTTTTTAGGAAAGAGGGTGCTCCAGACCTAAGATTTCCTCCAGTAATGGGAAAAATTCTTTGATTGGTGCAAATTGGTAACTTGTCTATAATTAGTTAAAAGAATTGCCTGCGGTCAAAGAATTTAAGTGGCCTGCCTATTTTAGCACTTTAATGTAGATCTTACCTATTCTAAAATAGGCTCTCTTTCCATTTCATGATCTTGCCTCTCAAGTACAACACATATTCTAGGTATTTAATTAATTTTGGATGAAATGAACCAAATCAAAGCCTAAATCTCAATTGTCTATTGCCCTCTATCATCCTCAGGTACACCTATTTTTGGCCTCAGTGCAGTCCAGTGAAAGAGAAAAAAAAATATCAATTTTTGCCTGAACCTGCATTGATATAGAGAACTCCCTTTGAGGACCTCCTCTAATATGGCAGATGTTCTTAGATGCTTAGAGAGGTGATTAGAGCAATATATCTTAGATGGTACCTTAGACTATAAGATCATCGATTTAAACATTGAAAGGACTTTAGAAAACATCAAATCAAGCCTCTTTGTTTTAGAATTAACTAAAGGCAATAGAAGTTAAATGACTTATCCAGAGTCTACAGTTAGTAAATGTCTGAAGAAGGATTCAAATCCAGACCTTCCTGACTTTCTTCTATCCCCTTCCAGCCTTCCATCCACTGCTCTCAAACTGCCTTTTCTTGCTATCTAGATATTTTTATTCCAAATCTTTAGGTGTTTCCATTCTAGCTCCCTCAGATCTATCTGCAAAAGACCCAGAAAATCCCATTTTTCACCACATTTGGCCAAAAAGCTGTTGTAATACTCTGCTGTACCTACCACATTGTTAAAAAGGCATGTGGAAGGAAGTGTGGGAATGCAAATGCAAAATAGCATGAGGAAACAAGCAGAGGAGGAAAAAAAAAAAAAGAAAAACGACTGAAGCCTCCTATCACTTGCTGCCACTCGCCGCCAGAGCTGTGGGCATGGGTGGTATTATTGTTTAATCTCTCTGAAGAATATGTGGGAGCAGAAAGCACAACATCCCCAAGTTGTTACTTTGTCACAACTTTACAGAATACATAAGCACTTCAGTAAATACACAGATTTTTGCAAACTGTAAATCATCTGTGAGCCACCACTGTTCAACTAATTACAGCAAGAAGCTGTGCTCATTAGCTGTTCTCATCTGGCTCACTGCACGACCTAAATACTCCGTAAATGAGCCAGCAATTATTGCTATATTACCACTACCAGCTCTGCTCACATCAAAATATCTCCACCAAATGTTACGCCTGTTGGTATTATCAGGTTAGAAATTTCATAAACATATTGAAGCAGTTAATTGGGAGATTATTAAAAAAAACTCTGAAAATAGAATCATCAGTGAAAGAGTTTTGTTCAAACACCAGATAGGCGGCTCCACCTATAGACAGGAGCTTTAGAATGCAAGCTTTGGAATGCATCAGGGAGAGAGATACCAGTGCCCTGTTGAATAGCACAGGAAAAACATGAAGATAATGGCAAGTTACAAAAGCAAAAATGAATAAAAACAAACTATGAGTATTCTTTGGCTAGATCTGAAAACAAAATAAAATTAAAAGGGAGCTTAGAATGATGGCATAAATTCTCTCCTACTGGAGGAGACTGAGACTGATGGATCACTTGAGCTCAGGAGTTTTGAGCAGCAGTAGGACTCAAGTCAAATAGGTGGTTTCACTGTTTGACATTAATATGGCTAGCCAGTAGGAGTGAGAAGCCACTAGGCTGCCTAAGGAAGGGCAAACCTAACCAGATCAGAAATGGAGTGAGTCAAAGCTACCATGCCAATTAGTGGTGAGATCAAGCTCCATGAATTGTCAGTGCATTAAGGCTAGATAGAAAGGTCTATTCTCCAAAACAAAAACAAAAAACAAAAGGAATGCCTCTGACTTAATGAAGAAACTAGGATATGTTAGTTAGCAAAAATTGTAAGGTAATAATGCAGATAACATGAACTCACACACCTAGGACATGAAAGATATTCAAACCAAAAAGAAGGGGTAAAGGTAGTAAAATGTATTACTTACTTAAAATGAACTATTTTGAAAGATCAGTTTACAAGTTTGGGATTGTTCTAGTGCTTAAGTTTACCTCTTCATTATTTAAAAAGAAAGAGTTTACTAAACCAATTTATGATGTAAATAAAACAACATAGATAGTCATGTTTAAATAGATTTAATACCCAGATAAAGGGGAACTAGATTGCTCAACAAATAAAAAGCCAGACCTGGAGATGGGAGATCTTGGGTACAGATCTTACCTTAGACATTTCCTAGCTGTGTGACCTTGGGCAAGTCACTTAATCTCAATTGCCTAGTCCTTTCTGTTCTTCTTTGTTGGAACTGATATTTGTTATCAATTCTAAGAGAGAAGATTAAAAAAAAAAGAATATCAGGTTAGAGTGTTTCAAATTAAATCAACCAGACAATTCATGTGAATAAATAATTTAACTTAAAGGTAGAAACTATATCTTATTTATTTTTGTGTCTCCTAGCATGGTGCCTTGCAATAATAAGAATTTAGTATATGCTTTTTATAAGAGTAAATTAATCAATAAATAAATCAACCAACAAATGACCAAGAAATATTTATCATATGCATGCAATAATAATAATAATAATTCCTAACATGTATTTGATGCTTTAAGAATGGCAAAGCACTTTCCATGTTAACTCATTTGATTCTTTCAAGAGATGGGAAAGGGAATTAGCATTTGCATAATCCACTGTGCTAAGGATTTTATAAATATGAACTTATTTGAACCTCACCACAATCCTGTAAGGTACACGTTTCTTATTCTCATTTTATAGTTAAGAAAACTTAGGAAATCTCAGGTTAAGTGACTTGCCCAGGGTCAAAGAGCTAATAAGTATCCAAGGAGGAATTTGAATTCAAATCTTCCTTACTCCAAGGCTGGGGATACAAAGAAAAAGCAAAAATAACTACTCCCCTCAAGGATCTTACATATAACCCATATAATCAATACAATTAATATTATAAATATAGAGAAGCATAAAAAGACTTGCATTAAAAGATACAAAGTGAAGTAACAATCACATACAAACAATCCAAAACTAATATTGCAGGGTTACAAAAAAACAAGCTTGGCTCCAAAGAAGAGTTATCAGAAAATACCACCTTTTCCTCTGTTGCAGAGGGAAGAGTATGTGTGAGACAAAGAGGAATGTGTACAACCATGGAACATCTGTATCTACATATATACAATTATATCTATATCTATGTTTATTTCACAGTATACTCAGAGAGAGAATGTTTGTTAGAAGGAATGCCTCTCTGGAATGGGAGAGGGGGAAGGATACAGGGTTTAAGTGAAATGAAAATAAAAAATCTTAATAAAATCTTTTTTCTAAAGTTTTTCATTTTTATAAAATAAGATTGTGGAAAAAGATGCAAAGAATCTGATAAGGGGAAATGTTCTAATTTTTTTTAAAAAAAGGAAAAGTAGATACTGAAAAATATAGATCAATGAGCTTAATACAATTTCTCAAAATTGTGAGCATTTTGGAAATCTGGAAAAATAGAATTTATAAGTAAGGAGAGGGTTGTATGCATCTTGAAAGGGGCAAAGTAATTGAAAATAACTAAAATCAGGAGTTAATTCATTACTAAAACAAGAATAGGTCATCCTAGATTAATCTCATTTTCATTTTTTATGGGGTTACTTGACAACTAGATCAGGGAAATGTTGTAGACTTAGGTAAGTTAACTATTATTTAATCAATCTTAAGAACACGATGGAGAGATATGGGCTAATTATGTGAATTTGAAGCTTACTGAATAATCCAAAGAATGCTCATTAATGGTTCAATTATGAAATGCAGCAGGGAATTGTCTTTGGACTTATGGTATTTAACATGTTTTATCAATGACTTGGACAAAAGTATGAATTGTTTTCTCATCACATTTACAGATGCCACATAGATGAAATGATGAATTTACACCTTGGAAGACAGAAGCTGATTCTGAAAATACTTCCACAGGCTATAATGATAGATCAAATTGTGTAAGATGAAATGTCTTCCTTAATACTTTGGTGGACTTTAATCTAATTGCTATAGGTACTCCCTCTATTGCTGTCAGTGCCAAATAACTTACCCATGCAACCTGTGCACACTTACCATACGTAGGTTTTGTCTATGTCCCCCCTCAAAAATATGTTAGGAACTTTTCTCTAGGACTTTAGACATTGCATGAATACCCAGCTGCCACACAGCTTGTCCCTGGGTTATTCCTTACTCTTAGCATATGACTGGCCTACCTTTATTCTCTGGCCACCTATTTCTTTAACTTTGTGTTTTTGATTACTTTTGTGCAGTTCTTCATTGGTGACATGTTACAGTCTAATCACACTCACTATTGTCCTGTGGGTGACCTTCAACTTTAATTCTTCATAATCTATGGTATTTTGTGACTCATCGTCATTGGGCATCACCCAAAGATATTGTTTAAAAGATGAGTTTTGGTCTCAGAAAGAATCTTGTGGTCATTAAAAGCACTGTGCAATTTCCTAATGATAATCCTACCCACTCTCAACTCAACATAACCCAAACTGAACTCATTGTCCTTTCCACAAAATCCTTCTCTATTCCTAACTTGCGTATTAAAAGAACACTACCATCCTAATAATTTCCCAGGTTCAAAGCTTAGGTGTAATCTTCGACTTCTCACTCTCCCTCATTCTCCATATTGAAACTGTTTTCAAGTCCTATAGATTTTACCTTCATAGCTTCTCTCACAATATACTCCCTCTTCTTCTATGATGCTGCCACCACCTTGGTATAGGTCCTTATCATGCCATGCCTAGACTATTGTTATAGCTTTCTGGTTGGTCTTCCTGCCTCATTTCCCCCTACTCCAATTTGTCCTCCACTCAGGTGTCAATTTAATTAAGTCACCCCACCTCCCACCCTATTTAATGAACTCCAGTATCTTCCTTTTACCTCCAGGACCAAATATAAGACCTCTTCTGGGCTTTTAAAGCCCTAAATAACTTGACCCTTCCTACCTTTCTAGTCTTCCTATACCTCATTCCTCTGTCCTGCACAATCTATAATCCAATGACACTGGACTCCTTGCTTTCCCTTGCATATTACAACCACATACCCACACCGCTTTGTATTTTCAATGACTATCCTTCATGCCTAAAATTCCCTTTTCTATCTCTATCTCTTAGATTCCCTGACTTCTTCCATGTCTTAGTTAAAATCTCATCTTCTGCAAAAAGACTTTCATAAGCCCCCTTAATGTTTGTGATTATCCTCTGAGATTATCATCAATTTGTCCTATCTATACTTCTCTACTAGTAGCAATGCAATGACCCAAGACATTTCTGAGGGACCTGTGAGAAAGGACGCTATCCATATCCAGAGAAAGAACTGTGGGAGCAGAAACACAGGAGAAAAACAACTACTTGATCACATGGTTTGATGGGGATATGATTGGGGATGTAGACTCTAAATGATCACCCTAGAACAAATATCAATAATATGAAAATAGGTCTTGATCAATGATACATGTAAAACCCAGTGGAACTGAGCATTGGCTATGGAAGCGGGTGGGAGGAGGGGAGGGAAAGAACATGAATCATGTAATCATGGAAAATTTTTCTTAATTAATCAATAAAAAAATTCTCCTATCTATATCTTGCTTGTTTTGTAGATGGAAGACTTTACCTTCTATAGGGAATGCCTCTTCACTCTAGATCCTCCACAGAACTTCTTTCATGATGCTGGTGAATATTTTTGAAGATCAGACATTTCTGTTTTATTCTTCATTTGATGTTTCTAGTCAGAGGATAATTCCAGAGTATTATCTCTGTGGCTGTACTTATCAAGGAATTTTGTTTAGTCTTAAAATGTGAATAAGAGACTCCTTGTTAGAAGACAGTTTTAAAAGCTATATTATATTCTATCTGATCAATTTTGTGTGCATGGTAATAAAGCAATATACACAACAGGATTCTGTACTATTTTGGCCAAACATATGAATCTAAAGATGTGATATAATGTTGAAAATAATTTGTAAATGCCTACCCACTGTCTTTTCGTTTTTCATTTTAAATGGCCTAAACATAGATTGAGTTCTTTCTCATATAAATATGTATATATATGTATATTTCATAAAAGTGAGAAAATAAAACTATAACTGGTTGTTTAATTGCATCTATTTTTCAGGAGCTAGAAGGTGGGGGAAGCATAATATCTACAAAATTCTCTTCTTTGGTATCTTACTCTCTCTCTGTCTTACTTGATCATTTTGTCATCTACAGGATAGATTTTCTCTGTATGTATTTGGCCTAGTCCAATCTCTCTTCCCAACTTAACCTTTCACTTTTCATTTCTACTTTTCAGTATGGTACACTAGGTACCGAGATGTTAGAATCAAATGTCTACTCATCTTTTTTCTTTTCTTTGTTATTGTTTATTTTGATATTTCTTCTCATCAGTGCTATAGTGGACAGAGATAGAGCCTCAAAGCCAGGAATACCTGAGTTCAAAGACTACTTCTCACATATCCTGACTATGTGGCCCTGGGCAAGTCAATTAACCTTTTAGTGCTCTAGTCAACTATTAGAGTTGCAGAGAAATTGGTTGAGGTAATTTTCTCACCCAGAAGTTCTCTATACCAATTAAATCAGTCTCCCTGATCCAAGGCTTATCTCTATCTAATTAGTAAATGGTCTCATTGCACATAACTGATTATGAAATTATTCTTGCAACATTAGCTTTATTCTAGCAGATTATGATTAATTTTATTAATCATGGGATTATGCATGGGATGTTGTTTATAGCTATTTATATTGTTATATTGAAACTCTGGGAGCAGAGAGTTAGGTGGCTCACTGGATAGAGCACTGGGCCTGGAGTTAGGAAGACTTGAGTTCAAATACAGACTTATTAGTTGTGCAACCCTGGGCAAGTCACTTAACCTCTGTTTGCCTTAATTCACTAGAGAAGGGAATAGAAATGTAAAAGGGAAAATTATGAGACTGGCCACAAATTAATAATTTTATTAAATCAAAAGTAGTAGAGGAAAAAGATGAAAAAATGGAGAGAAATATATACTTTCCTTTGACCTCCAGGAATTGATGCAGAGTGAAAGGAGAAGAACCAGAAGAACCTTATACACAGAGATGGATATGATGTGGCACAATAGAATGTAATGGACTTCTCTTCCAGCAGCAATGCAATGATCCAGGATAATTCTGAGGAACTTATGAGAAAGAATGCTGTCCATATCCACAGGAAGAACTGTGGGAGTAGAAACACAGAAGAAAAGCAACTGCTTGATCACATGGGTCGATGGGGATATGATTGGGGATGTAGACTCTAAACAATCATCCTACTGCAAATATCAATAATATGGAAATAGGTCTTGATCAATGACACATGTAAGACCCAGTGGAATTGTGTGTCAGCTACGGGGGGAGGGGGAGGAGAGGAGGGGGAGAACATGGACCTTGTAATCATATAAAAATATTCTAAATTAATTAATTAAAGAAAGATTTCCAAATTTTAAAAAATGCTATTCTGTGGCCGCCATTAGGGCCACCTAGCCAAGCTCACAGGAAGTCTAGACAGCAACAAAACCAGAAAAGAAGAAGAGGAAATCCTCTGTTGTTCCAGCTTATCAAACTTTTCCTCCACCCATTAACTCTCACACAACATGTCTTGGGAGGCAACTATGACTTTCTATTTTGCATGGGCCACCTAAGGGGCAGTCCAGGGGACAGTGCAGGGGATGTCCACCCTGCCCCCTGTCCCATGATCTCTTGACTCTATTGCTGTCTTTTTCTGGCTGCCATTCTATCCTCCTGATCCAATCCACTCAATGATTTTTTTTCACACAATCAGGTTCTGGCTCACACCAGGTAGGCAGGTAGTTGACAGATGATGTCACCTGTGTGACCCCAGAAAGCAGGGAGCATGAATTTCCTTCACACAGAAAACTACTCCAGTATCCTTCCCAAGAAAACCTCATGGACAGTATTGGCATGCCGTTGGACCCTGAGGTCACAAAGAGTTGGGCATAATGAAGTAACTAAACAACAACAACACTATGTCAAGTGCCTTTCAGTGCCCATATGGAGTCAATCAATCATTTGTTGAGCACTTACCATGGGAAGGAGCAATAGATAGAAACAATTTTATCACTCAATGAACTTAGGATTCTAACAGAGAAAACAATATGTACGTCTATAAATATATACTGAATAAAAATAAAATAAATATAAGACAGTTAAATACAGTGTAGGAAAGAAAGAAGATCGTTAGCAATTAAAGGGATCAGAAAAGGCCATATATAAAATATGACCATTGAAGTGAGTCTTTTTAGAATATTTCTTTCAATTATCAGAGATTTTTTTTCTCCCTTCTATTTCTCACCACCCTCCATCATAGGGGGGGAAAAAAGGAAAAAGAAAAAGAAAATCCTTGTAACAAATATACATAATCAAACAAAATATATTCTTTAAATGGTTATCTCCAAAAATGTTTAATATCAATTATTAATTATTTGTTTATATTTATATTCATAAACAATTATAATATATATTTATATATCATATATTTATTATTACTTATTGATATTTAATAAGGCATCTCTTTTTCAGGAGATAGGCAGTATTCTTTATCATCAGTCCTCTTGAATAATGACTGATCATTGCATTGATCAAATTATCTAAGTCTTTCAAGCTTGTTTACTTTTATAATGTTGTTATTATAGTTTAAGTTGACTCTTGAGTTCTTCATTCTGCATCACTTCATACAGGTTTTCTCAGGTTGTTTTGAAACCAACTCTTTCACCATTTCTTATACAACAGCATTCTAATGTATCATGATTTCTTTAACCATTTAAAAATTGATAGACACTCCCTTAGCTGGCAGGGTTTTTTTTTTTTTGCCAGTATAGGAAAAGCTGTTAAATTTTTGTACATATTGGGCCATCTTTCTTTGATTTCTTTGGGATCCAGGTCTAATAATGCTCATCATTGGATCAAAGACTATGAATAGTCTAGTATATTTTCATGCCCATTGTCAATTTTTTTCTAGGAGTTTGAATGAGAGAAATGAAAGGCATAGAGCAATAGTTTGAGGGAAGAGTAGCATCTACCAAAAATTAGAGGTTTTTGTGTTTATCATTGTTTTTGTTTTGTTGTCAAAAGAAAGTATTCATGATTCATGAGACTTCTGAAGAGTCTATAAGCCTTTGTCTAAGCTTCTAAAGTCTTAAACATATTTTCCATGATACTTTCACCACCTTCTCTTGAACCCATTTTTCACAATGGAGTCAGAATAAAAAAAGAAACCTGGACTTATTTGGGGAAGTCTCATGAAATTATTTGTGCAATATATTTAATTCTACCTCTACAATAAATGCTGACTCATTGATCAATTATCTTCATGGTGACATGATGAACAAATTTCTCACAAAATTAAGTTTCCTGTTTCCTTCAGAAAGCTTTACCAACCCTTCTGTTTTCCTTTTTGTGTAGAAGCTGTGAATCATCCTTCCATTTAGATGTAATTTCCTTAAGTCTTGAGTTCTTTTATTATCCTGTGAATGACTATCAATAGTGATGTGGTTCAATTCTTCTGATGATGCATAAGCTTGTAGATAACAACAGTGATCTCACATTTTGAACCCCAACAGTTAAATTAATGTTTATGGATGATTTAAAAATTATGTGATGGATTAAACATGCCTCACTTCATAACATTCAACTATGGATTACTACAGAAGCAGAAAGAGATCATATAAGACTGAGAACTATTTTAATGTTTTTCCTCATTTCGTGAGTGACCCAAGAAGTCAGTTAGTGGCAAAACTATTGTTGATGAGTTTCTCTGCATATATATATATATATATGTATATATGTACATATATATACGTGTGTGTGTGTGCGTGTGTGTGTGTGTGTGTGTGTGTGTGTGTGTGTATGTGTGTCCTCAAAATCGGTCCCTGAGACTATTCTTTTTTTTTTAAACCCTTAACTTCTGTGTATTGGCTCATAGGTGGAAGAGTGGTAAGGCTGGGCAATGGGGGTCAAGTGACTTGCCCAGGGTCACACAGCTGGGAAGTGGCTGAGGCCGGGTTTGAACCTAGGACCTCCTGTCTCTAGGCCTGGCTCTCAATCCACTGAACTACCCAGCTGCCCCCCTGAGACTATTCTTGAAGTCTTTCCAGCCTGGAAGAATATGCTATATAACTGATATTCTAATGGCATTGATTATTTTTTAAACTTTTACCTTCTGTCTTGGAACCAATACTATGTTCCAAGTCAGAAGAGAGGTAAGGAATAGGCAATAGCGGTTAAGTGATTTGCCCAGGGTCACACAGCTGGGAAGTGTCTGAGGTCAGATTTGAACCTAGGACCTCCCATCTCTAGGACTGGCTCTCAATCCACTGAGCTACCAGCTGCCCCCTAATGGCATTGATTTTGACAACACAGGGTCACTTCTATACCGTGCTAAGCATTGGGATAGAACTTTATGGCATAAAGTCCAATATTTGGTTTAAGGAAAATATACTTTTAAATTACAAATGGGGAAAATTAGGTTGTGTGAAAAAGATCTTGATATTTTAGTGAACTATTAGCTCCATCAGAACTAATGGTAGGAGAGGATAGACATAGGGACCAGACCTATGACTTCATTGACAGAGGAAACTCCTTGAATAGAAAATGTTCATTATCAATGTAGATCAGAACCTTTTCTGAAAATACATAGTCTTAGAGTATTGTCTAGAACAGAGGTCTCAAACAAATGGTCCATAGGTCATATCATAATCCACAAGACTCCCAAGTATGACCTGATCTAGTTTAAAATGTAATTGGGAAATATTTAACAAAATAAATAAAAATACAATAAAACAGACAAAAATAGATTTTAAAACCAAAGTAATATGTAGCCCATGAGAATGTGTGGATGACTGGCCCTCGTTTCTGTCTGAGTTTGATGCCACTGATCCAGAGTAATGAGGGGTTAAGCAATTAGCCTTTTCAATGGCAGGACTTAAACTTTGTCCTGACTTGAAGACCAGCTCTATCGACTCTACCATGGTGATATGACAAGAAATATCAGTAAAATATATTTAAGTAAATGAAACTAATTTTGGTAGTGTAGGAGCTAACAACTGGGTAAACAAGAGAAGGCATCTTATAGAAAGTGATCCTGATCTGAGCTTTGATTGGAGATAGAAATATGAAGAGCTGAGTCAGTCAATTAATAAACATGAACATTTCCTGTGCCAGAGACTGCAGGGTATACAGAGTGTTCAAGGAAGACTAGTATCACTGGTGTGAGGGCTTGCCAAGAACTTTTTTTTCAAGGATGATTTCCATGTTTGGTGTCCATTTGCTACCCAGCTGTCGCCTTGACTCCAAGAAGCTGTAGAGTGCACAGCGGCCACATGGCAGTAAAACCATCTTAACAAGTGGACCAAACAGATTTAAAGGTAACTGACAAACCCAGAGAAATTCTACAATAGTGCACAATAAGTCTACTATTGCATGCTCGAATGGGTTCTGGATAATGGATAACAGCTCTCATTCTTTCTCAGTCAACAATGGAGAGAAGCAGAATTATGTGTTTGTTCTCGTGTTTTTAAGCAAGATGTTTTAGGTGCTGTTGTTGGATGTCTTCAATGAGAATCTCTTTTTCTTAATTACATCCTGAGTTCTTTGAAAGGAATGATTGTGCCTTTATTGTACCTTTCTTCTCTGATTATGGGTTTCTAATACAATGTAAAACATGCATTAGAATATTTGCTAATTGATTTTCACATGTTGTAAACCTGAGCCTAGACTTTCTAGAATAAACTTTCTTTCTGTAAAAATACATTTCAGTATGGTGTCATAACACCTGTTTATAAAAGATTAGAGAAGTGGATTCTAATATTGGGGTACTAGTTCAGGTAGAATATTTCTATATCAAACATGGGTATTCATAGCTGGGATGCTTATCTCTGGACCAAAGTCCAACATCTTTTCCCCTGAACCATACATTTGGTTCATTTAGCATGATGTTGTCAGACACTTTAAATGAAGATGAAAATGGCATCAAAGTCAGCTACCACAATGATACTAAATTATTTAACTTTTGGGGAGAGAAAAATTAATATACAAGAACTAAATATTATATTTTACAAGGTTTTATTAATAATAAACTAACTTCAGAAACTAGAGTGAAAAGGTACTAAACTAACCCAGCTCATTCCCGAGAGCAAAAGAGCAAGAATGAGGTGGAGCTTCAGAACTTAAACAAAAGGTGACCTCAGAAATGTGGACAAAGAGGAAAGCATTCTAGATAATAGAGAAAGGAAGTTTGGGTAATGTAGTTTTTAAGTGTTCAAGATTTTGCAACTATACACTTTAAAAGGTTACAAGCAAAAATTAGAATGGAGGGACAATTGGTACATGACTTTCTGTTTGCAGATCATTGTACACTAAATCTCAGACTGAAATGCAACAGAACACAGGTCATTTCTCTTTTTCTTATGCTAATTTTGGCCTGAAAAATAACATGAAGAAAAAAGAGTTTTCCACAAGCCAGCACTTAATCACCCATACATTAAATCATTGGTTATAGCAAATGGAGAAATTTTGAAAGCTGTGAATTAGTTCATTTACCTTGGCAGTATATTTTCCAGAGATATATGCAGAGGTAATGAGGCTGATGCATGCTTTGCCAGAGCTAGTGTTTGGGAAGCTCCAAAAAGAAGTGTAGGAGAGAAGAAGTATTGGGTTGCCTACCAAACTGAAGGTCTACAGAGCCATTGTGCTGACCTCATTGTTGCATGCCAATGAAACTGGACAATATACCAGCACCACACACCATTTGAATTGTCTTGTGAAGATTCTGAAGATTGCTTGGCAAGATAAGGCACACCACAATGAGGTTCTTTCCCAAGCTGAACCAAGCATTCATACTGCAGAGAGTGCAACTTCATTGGCCAAATTGTTCTAATACTAAAAGTCTTTTACAGAGAATTCATATAAGGTCAGCACTCCTAAAAAGGTCCAAAGAATCAATACAAAGACACTCTCAAGGTCTCTCTGAAGAACTTGAGAATCAATTAAAAGATATGGAAGGCACTGGTACTATACCATTCCTCACGGCATGGCTACACCCAAGAATTGCAGTACCTTAAAAGAAAAGTGAAATGCACAAATTTAGAGACATCTCCATCCCAAATGTTCATACAGGTTACTTGTGACTAACATATGGTAGAACAATCCAAGTTCATAAGGGTCTGTGGATCCACAGTCAGACACACTGAACATTGACTCTGACATACTGATGTAATTTCAGTCCTCTTGGAGTAGGAAGGACAACAAGCAACCAGCTAGACACTGTGCTAAGTGCTAGAGCTACAAAAAAGAGCCAAAATAAAGTCCTTCTCCTTGAGGAACTCACAATGTAATGGGGGAGATAACAAGAAAACAAATGTATAGAAACAAATTATATACAGGATTAGTAGGAAATAAATAAAAGAAGAAAGACAGTAGAATTAAGAAAGATTGGGAAAGGCTTCTACAGAAGATAGGATTATTTAGTTGGGATTTAAAGATTAGGGAAACCAGTATTCCTAAATAAGGAGGGAGAGATTTCCAAGAATGGAAGACAGTCAAAGAAAATGCCTGGAATTAAGAGATGGAGTATTTTGTTCATTGAACATGGAAGCCATTGTCACTGGCCCAAAGAGTATATGGTGGAAGTAAGACTTAAAAAGACTGGAAACGTAGGAGGGGTTTGGTTATTATAACTAAAGGGTTTTGAACAGCAAATAGATTTTGTATTTGATTGTGGGGATAATAGGGAACTAATGGAATTTGTTGAATAGAGAAGTGACATGGTCAGACCTTTGCTTTAGGAAAATCGCTTTGGTGGTTGAATGAGGGATGAATTGGAGTAAGGAGATATTTGAGGCACGTAGATCAACCAGTAGATTATTACAACAGTACAGATATGATGTGATAAGGGCCTGTCCCAGGTTGACCAGAGAGGAGAAGGAGGCATATTTGAAGGAAATTGCAAAGGTGAAAACAACAGGTCTTAGTAATAGATTAGAAAGGGGGTTGGTAAAAGATACTGAGGAGTCTAGGTTGTGAGCATAAGGGATTGGGAGTATAATATTACCCTCTATAGTAATAGGGAAAGGAAGAAGTGACATATGGGGAAAATAATGAATTTGGTTTTGGGCATGTTGAGTTAAAGATGCTTTTATAACCTCAATTTGGCAGCTATTTAGAGCATGAGTTGGAAATGGAAAAGTCTGGAGTCAGGGAGACAATTTAGGATGCTATCACAATAGTCTAATTGAGAGCTAATAAAGGTCTGAACTAGTATGGGCAGAGAGAAGGGGACAGATGGGAGAGATACTCACAGATGTGAATTTTGGGTTAGAATTGACCAGACTTAACAACTAAATAGATATTCATAGTGAGAGTAATGCATTAAGGATGTCATCATGGATAAATGGAAGAATAGTGGTTACTTTGACAGAAATAGAGAAGTTAGGAGGAAAGGTGCTTTAAGGGAAAGATAATGATGAGCCTGGTTTGGGGCATGTTGAGTTTGAGGTGCCTATGGGATATCCAAATGGAGATAGATGCTCAGCAAGTTGTTAGAGGTATCTGACCAGAGGTCAGGACCAAGATGAGGTCTGAATATATAAAATCATTTCCAGAGAGATAATAGTTAATTCTTGAGAGCTAATAAGATTAAATAACAGCTTAAAATAATAGTATTTTTAGAGCACTTTAAGGTTTGCAAAATGCTTTAAATGTAATCTCACTTAATCGTCACAACTTTGTGAGGCTGGTGCTACTATTATCCTCAGATATACTCGGTTATACACATACACACGTCATTCACACACACACACACACACACACACACACACACACACACACACACACATATATATATATATATATACATATATATATATACATATATTTACAGATAAGAAAACTGAGGTTTAAAAAGATTAAATAACTTGCCTGAGGTCACTTGGCTAGTAAATGACTGAAGCAGGATTTCCACTCAGGTCCCCCTGACTCTAAATCTACCAGTCCATCTGATGCCACCTGTCTAAGACAGAAAAGAGCAGAGAGCCCAAAGCAATGCCCTGGGGCACATCTACGTATAGGAGATGTATTGAATTTTTACACCTGTGATCTCATTTACCCTTTCTGTCTCATTTTATTCTCACAGTGATTCAGAGGTGAAGATAAGGTAAGCACTGTCTTAATTTTTGTGGTTCATATCTAACTCTTCGTGTTCATTTCTTACATCTTCATTTTGGGGTTTTCTTGGCAAATATACTAGAGTGGTTTGCGATTTCCTTCTCTAGATCTTTTGACAGATGAGGAAATTGAGGCAAAATAGGGTCCACATAGACACTAATAGTGAGATTAGGCCAGGATGCTAATTTAGAAGAACAGATGAAGACACAGATGTTCTCTGAAAGTATGCACCCAGCCTTAGTAACTAGCTAGCAACATGCCTCAGTTAAGCTAAACAAGTTTTAGGGAAATAGTTCCATCTCTAAGAACCTATCTAATCACCCTATTTATAAATAAAAATAAACAACATTTACATAATATTTTAAGGATTTCACAGCTCTTTATATACACTAGTTACGTCACCTGAACTTCACAAAAACACTTTGAGGGAGGTACTTAGGTATTAACAGCTCTGTTTTATAGATTAGCAAACTGAACCTCTGAGAATTCTAATCATATAGCTAGTGAATACTGAAAGAAAGGTTAAATCCAGTTTGGTGTCACCAGACTAGCTAGGCTTAAAGAGCTCTATCACTAGACATCTGGCTACAGGAGACAATTTCTTTCAGCTACAACTCATAATGACAGCTAAAGGCATAGGGGTTCTGTTCTACAACTTTGAAAGAACTCATATTGGGCTCCTACATCAATGGGTCCTAGGGCCAGAAAGCTATCCTATAGTTGTTGTTTTTTAACCTTATTTTTTGTCTTAGTCTTAGAATCACTACTAAATATGAGTTCCAAGTCAGAAGAGCAGTAAGGGCTAGGCAATTGGGACTAAGTGACTTGCCCAGGGTCACCCAAGTAGGAAGTGTCAGAGGTTAGATTTGAACCCTGGGTCTCCCATCTCTAGGTCTGTTCTCTATCCATCGAGCCATCTAACTGCCCCTTATCTTGGAGTTTTATACTTACTTGTTCTGATTGTTTCCAAATGAAATTTCCTTTGGGAAAATTCCAATATGTTCTCTGCTGAACTAAGGGAAAGGGGCTGTTTTCTTCACATCTTGATCTCTAGTGGACAGACATGGTGATCGATGACAGTAGTATCATTCTGGAGGCCACAACCATTCAGTTTTTAAATGGAATCTTTTGGGAAACTAGTAGATTAAATTATAGAAAGAAGAGGACTGAGTTACACAAGAGGAAAGACAAGACTTTCTAGAGAATAGCATGAAAGAAGATGAAGGAATGGCAACCAAAAGGCAGATATTTTACTACTCACTGGATATAAGGTAATTTATTCAGTAACAGGTCCTAGGAATCTGTGATAGGCTAATTGAATTTACAGATTTAAAAGGGACCCAAACCAAAACTCTCCTGGGTGTGCAGGGACACATTGCCTTAGGCCAGTGGTTCCCAAACTTTTTTGGCCCTTTCCAGAAAAATATTACTTAGCGCCCCCTGGAAATTATGAAACTATTGAACTCAGAATAAAATGTAATACAAAAAAAGTGTGGCCATCACCGCCTCCCTGGATCGCTGCAGCACCCACCAGGGGGAGGTAGCACCCACTTTGGGAATCACTGCCTTAGGCTATCCATACTTCTTGGGAGCAGATAGATAACCCAAGAAGGAAGAGTCAAGGACAGTTAATGGACACTGATCTCTTCAAAGCTCTCCATTCTTTCATCCCTGGATATGGAAAAGTCTCCTTCTAAAATGTGAACATTTAATCCTCCTCATTCTCAACCATCAGTAAAATATATTTATTTATCCCTTCTTCCATATTGCCCTTAGTGCGACAAAAGTTGCAGGGAAATTTCTCAGGATGTAGAATTCTATTCTTAATCCAGATCACAGGAAATGTATCTGCTGGATCTGACTATCCTGCCATCATGCTCTGCTTCTCAAGATCCCTTTCTTACCTATCATACAATATTCGCTAAGGGCTGGCCTCCATTGCTCCAATAGGACACAGGCAGGGATGAGGACCATTGTACAATAAATCGAGGTAGATTGAAGTCAGAGGGCACGGGTTCTAATCTACCATGCATGTGACAAATAGGCAAATAAATTAGCTCAGTTAACTCATCTGGAAAATTACATGATTGGACTAGGTGACCTCTTGGACCCCCTCTAGTTTTAAATCTATGATCCTTTGATCTGAGGACTTGAAAGGAATAGACAAAAAGTTTGTGGATGCCAAGACTTCCTGCCAGTGTAAACTCTTATGGACACTTAGTTTATGCTAGTTTCCCTTTACCCTTTTTATTTTCTTTCAATCAGCAAGTATTTATTGAGAACCTACTATGCACCAGGCACTGTGCTAAGCGATGGGAATTAAATAAAAAGAATGAAATTATATCTAATCGCATCATGCTTGCATTCTAATGGGGGATACAATAAGTACTTATACAAATATGTGTTATATCAGCATAAAGTTAAAAAGTTCATGGAGATATGTTGATTATACATACATGCATGTAAAAGAAAGTAATAGATTACAAGGCAGTTTGGAGAAGAGAATAGTAGAAAATAGGGAGATCAGAAAAAGTTCATGAGGAAAATGGAACCAGAGCTGCATCTTTTAGAAACAGAGGGATTCTGTGAAGTGGGCGTAAGGGGGTAGCATATTCCAGGTACAAAGGATTGAAGGCAAGAGATGGAGCACCAGGCATGAGATACAGAACCTTAGCCTTTGTTTCCCTTTTATTACTATCACTAGTTGATCCTAATGAGGGCTTCTCTTCTCCTTGGCTCAACATGGAATACCTGCAATTTTCTAACTTTCTCTCCTATTTTTCTATCCCTAAAGTAACCACACAGTGAGTATTGAACATATCAACCAACTGAGCTCATCAGGCATCTAAGCAGCGCTAACAGTCAGTCAATAGACAAACAATAGGGGGCATAAGTGTGTAAATCAACAAATTAGATAATTGAGGCTGTATTTCACAGTATGAAAGATATTAGGAGGCAGTGTGAGGCAGAGGAAAGAATGTTGAATTAAAGAGCCCTGGTTTCTACTCTTGTCTCTGCTACAAGCTACTGGAGAATGGGGAGAGTGAAAAGGAGAGGATGGGGAGGAATCCCCACAAGATGAGGAAATATGAAAGTTGCTGTCACAAAGAAAAGGTTGTGCCCATAAACACTACTGCAAGCACCAAAGAACAATTCAGCTCTGCATTTCCAACCTCCATGACTGTTGGAGGAATTTCAAATAACTTTCAATAGCATTGACTGAATTTGAATCACATGTAAAGATATTTACTCCTGGTAAACTTCTTAATTCCTATTTGCACTGACTGTACCACCCCTGAGGTGCTGAGATTTCCAGAACTGTTGCTTGTGTGTCCCCATCCTTTGTGCTCTCACTGATTATCAACCAGACCTTATCAGTTTTTAGAAAAGGAAATTACTAAGCAGTATTAGCAAACACAGTTAACATACTCTCTCCTTTCACATTTAAGATTTTCAGGGGGAATGGGCTCAGATGAGAAAGTATATACACAAATGGTAAATTCCAAATTCTTGGTCTTTTTTCTCCCTTCATGGAGATCTCGTAAAGTTCCCCTTAGGCATAACTCTGTTAGCATCCTGGACCTGCCCTTTCTCAGGGTGTCATCTGTCCTTGTTGTGTCTCTCAGCTCCTGATATTGCTATGAACCATTCCTGTCCTGGGGAACACTGCTACCATCTCTGGAGGACACAGCTACAAACACTGATGGGAGCTCCAGATGTCCTAACCTTTCAAGGTCACAAGGCTGTTACAGTGGGGAGAAGGGGAACAAAAACTTGGTCTCCATCCTCCTCCAAGAATAATTTACTCTCCAGAATCCATCACCACTGGATCTGACCACTCCTTCCTTGGTTCATTACTGCTGGAACCCACAATATTTTTAACCAGTATCAAAGCGCTTTGTTTCTATTCCATGAATTGTCTAATCTAATGGCCTTTTCTCAATCCTCATCCTTCTTTACCTCTCAACAGTTTTTGACACCACCAGTCACTGTCTTATCCTTGATATTCTCTTATTTCTAGGTTTTCAGAATTCCACTCTTTCCTGGTTCTCTTTCTAGCTATCTGAATACTCCTTATCAATCTTCTTTGCTGAACCTTAAAGTATAGGTTTGATCATATTATTTCCCTACTTAATAAACTTCAATGGCTCCCTATTACCTTCAGCATCAAATACAAAAATCCTCTTTTTGCTGCTCAAAGCCATTGATAACCTACACTCTCTACCTTTCCAGGTCTTTATAACTCCCTCTTCAATTCAATGACACTGTCCTCCTTGCTATTCCTAGACTTTGTAAGATACTCCATCTCTCAAATCAAGACATTTTTACTGGCTGTCTGCCTTGCCCACAATGCTCTGCCTCTTCATCTCAGTCTACAATGGCTTTATTCACATTTTAGCTAAAATCCTTCCATCTACAGGAAGACTTTCCCAGTCCCTCTTAATTCTACTGCCTTCCCTCTGCTGATTATTTTCTATTTATCCAATAGGTAGTTTGTTCCTACATAGTTGTATGTGTATGTTGTCTCCCACACTTAATTATGATTTCCTTGAGGGCAGGACTTGTCTTTTGCCCTTCTTCATATCCCCAGCATTTACACAGAGCCTGATACATTGCAGGCATTTAATAAATGCTTATCAAAAGATTGATATGCATTTAGTTCATTTTTAGTTCTCACCAGCAGTCCTGCAAATACCAGACTAACAATAAGCATTTAAACAAAGGACAGTCTTACTAAAAAGGAATTAAAGTGGGTTTTGATTTTATAAGATTAGTTACTTATAAACATGAACAATATGGAAATGTTTTGTGTAATAATACATGTATAACCCAGATCTAATTGCTTGCTGGATCCAGAAAAGGGAAGGAGGAAGGGAGTCAGTTTGGATCGTATAACTTCAGAAAATGTATGTGAAATTTGTTATTACATATAATTGGCAAAAAAATTCTAGAACATCCTGCATTCAGCCTCCCAAGTCATTTTACTAAAGGACAAGTCTGATCATGTCATACACATCCTACTCCACCCAGCATGCCCAGTACTATAACATAAGGGGTTGTACTGGAACACTTCTGAAGTTTCTTTTACCTTTAAATATTATTTCATCTGTTCATTTTTTCATTTATTCAACAGAAATATACTAAGAACTATTAGATGTACTATGCCTTGCAGAGAAAAGATAGACAAAAGTTAGGAAGACATGTCAAAAATTTATAATTCTATGACTGTAAAGGAATTCCCTTGAAATAATGAGACCTCTTAAAAGAAACATACCAGTCAGAGGAGTCTTGTGATGATAGACTGAAAATAAGAGGGCAAATTGAAAGGAAAGAAATATATTAGCATGCTAAGTAAGACTGTTCTCTGATTATACTTTCAACTTCTTAAGGTACATTTGGTTTGTATGATTTTTAATCCATTTAGAATTATATAGCCAATAAACAACATTTTGTGGCAACTTAGGATAGATAACTAAAGCATTTCAAGAGAGAAGGAGGATTAAAGAAAAGGATAATTAGTCAAGGAGGAAAAGGGAGTTTCTGGAGAAATATTTGCTACACAGCTGGCAGGGTTTATTAAGTGAGAAAAATTCCCTACTCAAGGACAGGAGAGAAGACAAGATAACCAAATACTTTATTAAAGAACTTCATTTAGACAAAATTGATGGAGCCTCTTATTTTAGGGCAACAAAGAGTTGTTACGGCACTAAATGTGACCATCTAGTTTACCATGCCTTTGCACAGTTATATTTTATTTCTCCTTCAATAGTAGTTGGAGACTTTCTATTATTAGGTCACCATGTATTTGGAGAGATCAATCTATCAAGATGTCATTAAATGATTTTGGTTCCTATTTTCTCTTCTATATCATCTGGGACAAATTACATTTCTTTCTCAGATATGCCTTTTTAAAAAATAAATTAATTAATTTAGGATATTTTTCCATGGTTACATGATTCATGTTCTTTCCGTCTCTTTCTCTCTCCCACCTCCCGTAACCAATGAGCAATTTCATTTGGTTTTACATGTATCATTGACCAAAACCTATTTCCATATTATTAATATTTGAAATAGAGTGATCATTTAGAGTCTACATCCCCAATCATATCCCCATCAAATCATGTGATCAAGCAGATGTTTTTCTTCTGTGTTTCTATTCCCACAGTTATTGATGTGGATAGTGTTCTTTCTCATAAATTCCCTCAGAACTTTCCTGGATCATTGCATTGCTGCTAGTACAGAAGTCCATTAGGTTCAATTGTGCCACAGTGTATCTGTCTCTGTGTACAATGTTCTCCTGGCTCTGCTCCTTTCACTCTGCATCAATTCCTGGAGGTCATTCCAGTTCACATGGAATTTCTCCAGTTGATTATTCCATTATTCCACAATAGTATTCCATCACCAACAGATACCACAATTTGTTTAGCCATTCCCCAATTAAAGGGAATCCCCTCATTTTCCTTTCAGGTATTCTTGATTGCTTGAGAACTCAATTTGTTTTGAGTTCTAGAGAAATGGGGCTTTCCTGTTTCACTTTTACTATCTACTTTACACTTTACTATCACCATACTAACAATTAGGAACAGAATGGAGTTCCTCTTGACCTGGGTCAGATACAAAGGAAAAACTATCATTTATTAGGGTATACTTAAAACAACAAAATTCCTTGAACTCCATCCTTTAGTCCAGTGAAAGCAACCTTTTAGAGACTGAGTGCCTAAATTGATGCATCTGAGTCCCTCACCTTACCCCAGAGAGGGAAGAGAGGGAGGAGGTGCTCCCATTGGCTGCTGGGCAGATGGGAGAAATGTCCTCAGGCACATGTGCAGAGGGGGAAGGGAGCAGCCTCCTTTGGCACGCATACCATTTTCATCTGTCTTCAGTACCATATGGGAGTCTAGGAACTCTATAAGCATCATGGTATAATGGGAAAAGCACTAGAATTGGAGTTAGAAAAGACTCAGTTTGAATTTAACCTCTGCTACTTACTTCCTTTGTGACTTTGGGCAAGTCATTGAACTGCTTTGGGTCTTAGGCTCCTCATCTGTAAAAATAAGTGGAATAGAAAGGTTTGGATTAAGATTTGAATGTGAATCCAAGTTCTGCCATTGGCTACCTAAATGACCTTGGGGAAATCATTTTGCTTCTTTGGGTCTCAGTTTCCTTTATCTATAAAATTAAGGACTTGGACTGGATGATCTCTAAGTAACCTTCTAGTTTTACATATTTGTTTCTAAAGATGTATGACTCACAGGTCTCTAAGACCTCTTTCAACAATAGATCTTAATGTCTACTCACCTTACACTAGGATATATGAAAGTCCAGTGTAGAATCCTCATCTCCTCTTGAACCTAGAACCTTATATATCTCTATTCCTCCCTACTTCCATAAAGACAGAAACACCATTTGCAAACCCTGAATCTGATTTCCAAGTCAAAAGTGCTGAAGAGGACTTCCTTGCCTTTCATTTCCCCCCCTTTCTTATCTCTTTCTCCCCCTCTCCATCTGCCCACATGCATACTCACTAAAATAGTCATGTCTGGGAGTGGAGTAAATTTGAACAGGAAGTCCATGTGTCTTGGCTGGAATCTACAGAGGAAGCAACATGACCCAGGGAGGAAAAAATTGCAAGGAGAGTTGGGGGTGGTAGATCCTGGCTGTCTATTTTAGAGCACTTGAGGAAATGTCAGCATGAGTTGCCCTGCACAGTGTTTAGTTTAATGTCATGCCGAGTGAGTACTTAATAAATAAGAAACCAATAAGATAGGAAGCCCTTAATTAACTCTTTCGGGTCTTTTTCAGGATATGATTCACTATGATGAAGCAGAAACTTAGTGTTTAAATACCCTTGAGATTAGGAGGACTCCTGTAGCTTTCAGAACTACAGAAAATACAAACAGAAAGTCACTTAAGAAAAGAGAGCCTTGATGGTACCCCAAAGAACAAGAAAATTTTGCTAAGATTTTTAAAAGATTTTTTCCCATTTCTGAAGAATTTTAAAGTTAACTAGGAAATATGCATACTTTTGGAAATGTTTTCCCTACATACCTACAGAGAAAATATAACTTAAATAATTTTAAAAACCCATTTTAAAGTTATCATCTATAAAAAAAGATAATTCCCTTCCTCCCAAAGCTGTTGTGAGGGTAGCACTTTGTAAACCATAAAATAATACATAAAGATAAACTATTCATCATCTTTGCTGAATGTTTTTTATATTTTCCTTTGGTCTTTATCTCTGATTTCATTAGTCCTCCCATCATGGAGAGATAAGGACTGATAAAGACTTGATAACTCATCTATAATTTCTCTTAGAGAGGTGCCTGAGGGTCTCAGGTATTAAGGGATTCATGAGACCATATAAATAGCCCTACCAGAAACAAGACTTGAACCCAGGTCTTCCTAATATCAAGGGTAGTCCTTTATCCATTATATCATATTATAATCTCATAGAAAAGTGACCAGGAAATTTTGGATTAAGGAAACCTTTTTCATACTTGGAAGAGTTAGATGAAAAATCTCTGGTGAAGTTAATTACTCAACTGAATATCAACATTTATTAAGCACCTAAATACCTTCTATGGGCCAAGGGATAGAGACTTTTTCCCTTTGGTTCTGATCTATACTTTCATTGATGTAGGAAACTCCTAGTGAGAAAAACTCCCTCAAGTCAATGCAGATCAGCAACTGTTCTGCAATGTACAGTCTTAGACAGTTGCTTGAGGCTCTGAGAAATTGTTTTGTACGTGCCAGAGATGGGTCTTTAATATGCATCTTCCTGATTTAGAGGCCAACTCCAATCACATTTCAACAAATCACATTTCCTGTTGGGTCATGATCAAACAGTCCCTAGCCTCAAAGAGTTTACATTCTATGGGGAGAACAGCATGCACACAAATAACTTGTTGTTTGTCCTTCATTTTCAAGGAGGACCAGTTGTATCATGGGGTGATGACTTGCATGTGAATTGGATTTAAGTGTGACTGAGTGGCACTGAGTTGTCAGTGTTAATCTCTCTTCCAGAGTCATCAAAGTCCAGTGGCAAGACAAAAGTCAGGATGATCAGCAATGTCCTAGAATGTAGTGGATAACATTGGCGGCTTCAACATCTGGCCAAATTCTCAGCATTCCATGGAACCTGCTTCGGCTACCTTTGTGGCAGTTGAAACAAATTGTTCTCATCCACCCATTCTTCTGCGGAATGTCTTCACATGCTTGGGGAGTATACCCCTAACTCACTGACAGGTTTGAAGCTGGTTGGTGACCCTCAAACAAAAATTAGGTTATATGAAGTATGTACAAAGTAATCTGGGGTTGGATGAGGTTTTCCTGGGTGATCAGCAAAGTCCTTATGTTGGAATTAGCATTTGAGGTGAGATTTGAAAAAAGTTAAGAATTCTAAAAGGGAGGGTGAGAAGGGAATGAAATCCAGGCCAGAGGACTAGTTTGTGTAAAGGCTATAAGTCTATGCCAACAAATGAAGTTTCTCCATAATACCTGCTTTTAATAATTAGACTAGTTAGAGAATGGTTCTAATGGTTTTTTTTCCCTTTTTTTGTGGACCTCTATAGTCATCATTATAAGGAGCATCACACTGGATGACTTATGAACAGGGAAACATAAGTTAGCAGAATAAGGACAAAACCTTTCCCTTTTCTGAATCTATTTCCCTAAGGGCACATTCGTGATTATCCTGGGCTGTTAAGCAATGAAAAATCAACTTTCTATTCTCAGAGACCCCAGAAGTACCTGTGATCCTCCAGTGTTACAACAACTTTGCTTTATACCAACAGATATTGGTGAGGAAGTGTGTTTTGATGGATAGCGAATTGGCTTTGGATGTATGTGAGGGAGAGTAGCAGAAAGACCAGGGTTAAGTACAACTTCTGACATTTACTAACTAGCTGTGTGATCCTGGACAAATCACTTATCTCTTAGTGCTCCCCAGGCAACTTCATAAGACTATACATTATAGAGAGGATGGTGATCTATATTGGGAGAGGGAATTCCTCACCTAGCCTTCCCTACAGTAATGAAATAATAGTTCTGACAGAGAGAGAGAGAGAGAGAGACAGAGAGACAGAGACAGAGACAGAGACAGAGACAGAGACAGAGAGATGGAGGAGAGACTGAGGAGAGAGAAAGAGAAGGAGAGGGAGGGAGGAAGAGAGAAATGGGGGGAGAGAGACTGCAGAGAGAGAGAGAGAGAGAGAGAGAGAAATGAGAAAGAGATGGAGGAGAGACTGAGGAGAGAAAGAGAAAGAGAGGGAGAGAGAAGGAGAGGGAGTGAGTGAGTGAGAGAGAGATGAAGGAGAGAGAGACTGCAGGGAGAGAGGGAGTGAGAGAGAGAGAGAAAGGAGA
>NC_058131.1:517390690-517444402 GCF_016433145.1 Gracilinanus agilis
AGAAGAAGAAGAAGAAGAAGAAGAAGAAGAAGAAGAAGAAACCACATACGGTCATACAGACTAACCTTAATGATAGGGAAATACTATTTTCCAGTCTTTTAGTTAAAAATAACTAACTTTGTTATCTTTTTTAAATAATAACATTATTTAGGATTCTAGCACTAAATTTCAGGTTAACAGGTCTAAAAAGGATGTAACTGACATTTAGTTGTTGACTTCATGTTTACTGCATTTTTCTATGCAGTAAAATAGCTTCCAAAAGAGAATTCTAAAGTAATGTGGTGAGAAAATTATGCAATACAGTTTAAATGTGTAGATTGCATGAGCAGATAGCTAGATAGATAGCATTGACTTTCTGACTTCCAAGTTCATCGAGTATGATTAAAAGAAGGGACCAAATACACTTCTTTGGCTACTTATACAAGGTATCCCAAAAGACTCCATACAGTTATTTGTGTTGGTGTTATTGGAATGCAGTGGGAATAGTGTAGCTACTCTTCAGAATACTTGAAGTCCATTGAAATAAAAATGTCCAGAACTGATTTTATACTCTAGCACAAAACAGGATGAAATCTACATAGTCTGTTCTGATGAGAAATCATTTTTTATCATTTATTTAATATTACTCTAGTTTTTGTCTATTTGAAAAATAATTTTATGATGTTAAATATGGCTGTGTTTACATATATGGTAGAATATAGAACCATGTGGAGGGTCGCCTCAAAAGGAGAAAATACTGGTATTTTTAGGTTTTCTGTTTCTTGTGGATCTGTCTAGATTGGCCATAGTAAATGAAACTAGCCAAATCTTTCATTTATATCCACTTCTGCTACATGCGTGTAGATTTGGTCTCATTTCAAATAATATGACTTAGGGAATCATGATCATACCAAAGTTGCTCATCCCAAAAATGTCATATTAATCAGTAAGTATTTATGCCATATCTTTCCTTTATTAGCTATTGTTAATGTCCAGGAATTGTATTATTTGTGGTGCTTGTGTTGATCATTTTTACTGCTACAAAATGAATTTCCTGTTTTTCCTCTAATATTGTGCTGAAGTATTTTCAATAAAGTTGTGTTGCAAAAAAAATTAAGGTTCATTAATTGGAGATTGGCTGAACCAATTGTGATAATTGATTTTAATGGCCTATTATTGTACCATAAGAAATGACAAGGAGGATTGTTTCAGAAAAAAATCAGAAAAGACCTATAAGAACTAATGCAGAGTGAAGTGAGCAAAACCAGAAAATCATTGTAGAGAGTAATAGCAAGATTTTACACAACTATGAAAAACTTAGCCACTCTGATTAATACAATAATCCAATAGAATTCCAGAGGACTCAGGATAAAAAATGCTATCTACCTTGAGGGAGAGAGAACTGATGAATTCTGTGTACAAATTAAAGTACATATTTTTTTATTTCTTTATCTTTCTTGTTTTTTTGTCAACATGAATAATATGTTTATGTATTTTATATGATTGGAGTTGATATCAAATTGCTTGCCTTCTTGATGGATGGCGAAAGGTCTTAGTGAGAGGACCTAGAGAGAATTGGAGGCTCAAAATTTTTTTTAAGATAAAATAAATAAATAAGAACTTTAAAAAAGTTATTGAGGAGGCAGCTGGGTAGCTCAGTGGAGTGAGAGTCAGGCCTAGAGACAGGAGGTCCTAGGTTCAAACCCGGCCTCAGCCACTTCCCAGCTGTGTGACCCTGGGCAAGTCACTTGACCCCCATTGCCCAACCTTACCAATCTTCCACCTATGAGACAATACACCGAAGTACAAGGGTTTAAAAAAAAAGTTATTGAGGCACCTAGATGGATTGGTGGACAGAAAGCCAGTCCTGGAGACAGAATTCAAATACGGCCTCAGACACTTCCTAGTTGTGTGACCCTGGACAAGTCACTTACCCCTAATTGCCGAGCCCTTCTGCCTTGAAACCCATACTTATTATTGGGTTGAAGATGGAAGATAAGGGTTTAGAGAAAAAAAAAAGATGAGACATGTACACAAAAGCTATAATGCAGGTCAGGTTATAATGAGCACAAACTAGAGATACAAAGAGCTTAAGAAAAACTTAAATGGGAGATCTTATAATGAATAGGTGGCACTTACAAAGACTTAAAAAGAAGGAAGGCTTTTAAAAGTCTTGAGATGAAGACAGAATCCATTCCAGACAACACAGATGCTTAGAGGCAGGTGAGAGCAAAGTTGGAAGAGCAGCTTCTAGTCCTCTCTGACTAGAATGTAATTGTACCAAACTAGTTATGCAAGTAAAATGTTATTGGAGCAATACACTATTTCAAATAAAGTATGGGATGAAATGATTCTAGCAAAACAACATATAAAAAGAATCAAAAAAGCAAGAAGCAGTGTGACATAGTAAATAGCGAGCTGACCTTGGAGCCAGGAGGAATTGGGATTCTCCTTATATCTCTGATACATACTGGCTGCAAGACCCGAGGCAAGACAAAACTTCTCAATGCTCTAGGTAGGTGGTGTCAGACTCAAATAGTGAGTCATTAAAGTGCCAGGCTTGGAGTCAGGGAGACTCATCTTTCTGAACTCCAATCTGGCCTCTAGCTATATGACCATGGATGAGTCACTTAACTGTGTTTACTTCATTGTCCTCATCTATAAAATAAGCTGGAGGAGGAAATGGCAAACCACTAATATCTTTGCCAAGAAAATCCCAAATGGGGTCAAGAAGAGTTAGTCATGCCTGAAACAACTGAACAACAACAACAAGAAATATAAAGTGCCTTGAAAACCTTAAATTAAACCTTAAATGTAAATTTTAGCTGTGATGATGATGATGATGATGATGATGATGATGATGATGATGATGATGTCTCTATTATATATTTGGTCCCATCCCATGGCACTTGAAGCTGGCTGGAAGTAGGGTTTTCATTTTCTTTTTTAAATTTAATTTAATTTTTAATTTTTTAGAAAAATTTTCCATGGTTACATGATTCATGTTCTTACTTTCCCCTTCACCCCCCTTCACCCCTCCCCTATAGCCAACACACATTTCCACTGGTTTTAACATTTGTCATCGATCAAGGCCTATTTCCATATTATTGACAGTTGCATCGGTGTGGTCATTTCAAGTCTACATCCCCAATCATGTCTGCATCAACCCATGTGTTCAAGCAGTTGTTTTTCTTCTGTGTTTCTACTCCTGTAATTCTTCCTCTGAATGTGGGTAGCGTTCTTTTCCATAAATCCCTCAGAATTGTCCTGGGTCATTGCATTGCTGCTAGTACAGAAGTCCATTACATTTATTTTACTACAGTGTATTAGTCTCTGTGTACAATGTTCTTCTGGCTCTGCTCCTTTCACTCTGCATCAATTCCTGGAGGTCTTTCCAGTTCACGTGGAATTCCTCCAGTTTATTATTCCTTTGAGCACAATATTATTCCATCATCATCAGATACCACAATTTGTTTAGCCATTCCCCAATTAAAGGGCATCCCCTCATTTTCCTTTCAGGTATTCTTGATTGCTTGAGAACTCAATTTGTTTTGAGTTCTAGAGAAATGGGGTTTTCTAACATTCTGATATCTCATACAATATATCCCATATAAAAATGTAACCTATACTTGCTTGTATAATTATTTAGTTTTATTCAGTATATTTCATGAGAAGCTGAGGTATGGGGACTCAAGGAGAGGTGTCCGCCTTGCTTAGTGTTTAAGGGCCACATAGAGCTTAGCTAAGAAAAGTCATGATTCTCAAATAAGCTTCTACAATGTGTGCAGAAAGATGCTCTGTGATACGTTGTAATGAAAGATAAACTTAAGAGACAGAAAACTTGAGTTAGAATCCTACTTCTTCCACATACTACCTCTGTGATGATGAGAAAGACTATTAAATCTTTGACTCTTCATTCCACCATCTGTAAAACGAGGGAGTTGGACTGGGTAGCTTTTTTTCTTCCTTTCAGTTCTAAATCTAGTACCTGATAAAGGTTAAAATAACATAAAGGGAGAAGAAAGTACATTTTTCAGCATTCCTGGATAAGACCGGTTGACTAGATACCTAGTGGAATGAGAGAAACCAATTCGAAAGTGGCAGAGATAAAAGAAAAGGATTAGTTAGGAATTACAGAACTTCAGAGCTTTAGGATGGCTAGCATAGATAGGTTAGACAATGAAATAGACAAAGTGCAAAGCAAGCACACAGAAAATCTTAAATGTTTGATGGACAATATTTACTAATAGAATTTTTACTTTGTAGAACACACAAGTTTATACTGTATATGAGAAGATATTTAATAAATGCAATTTAATAATATTTTAGTGCCAGTTTCTGTTCATGTCTCTTTTTTGGAATTTATTCTAGTTGTCAATGGACTATACTGTATAGTTCAGAAAGTGCTGGATTTGGAAACAGGAAAAAAAATATAGTCCTGATCTGACCTCTGAAGCTGATTAATTGGGAAGACACTGGGCAAGCAACTCCCTAGGGCTTACATACAAAAGCTGATCTGCTTCAGAGTTCCCCAAACAATGACAGTCTGATGGCTTCCTAGAGAAATGGGCTTCTCCAGAGGAGGAACGTGAGAGTCACTTCAGGGTCCCCCACTTGAAATGAGCTTCAAAATATTTCACTCTTTAGAAATTAACTTTGTGTTGGTGAGTAGACACAGTTGAAGGCAGCATGTTAGCATATGCTGAGAGTCAAAGTGTGTGTTTGTAGGGCAGCTCATTAATTGATACATCGTTCATGTGACAAAACAGATGAAACATTCATTTTCTAAGTATCACACCCAATGAAGTCAGATTACATCATTAGAAATTGTGTAAAAAGGACCAGAATTGGTTAACCCAAAATGTCTTTCCTTTGTCAAACTGATCTGTCTTATCAATAATGCCTTGAAAGCATGTCTCACATTAATTCTTTTCCTCTTTAGTCTTATGTTTACCATTCTAGTTCAGGTCTCTCATCACCTCTCCCCTTAACTATTTTAATAGCCTCCTAATGGATCTCCCTGTCTTCAGTCTCTCCACTTTCTAGTCTATCCTCTACATGGCTGACACATTAATTTTCCTAACACACATGTGTGACCATATCTCTGTTCAAAAGCCTTCAGTGAGCCCCTATTACTGATAGAATAGAATTCTGACTCTTTAGCCAGAAATTTGAGACCCTACATCATCTGACTCCAAACTGTCATCCCAGTCTTATTTCATGCTACTTTCTTTCATATAGTTTACACTTCTACCAATGGTTTGCTGATTTCATCTTGGACTCTTCTAATTCCATATGTAGATCCTTCTCTATATTTGGAAAATGCTTTCTCCTCATCTCTACCTATTTGAAATCTTTTTCTTCTTTCAGGGCCCAATACCAGCACCACCTCCTTCATGAAGCATTTCTGATTCAGACTTATTCTTTCCCTTCTCAAATTTTTCCAGAGTACTTTTTTTCCTTTGCAATGAAAATCTACTTTTGCATCATATATATGCATATATATGTATATACATATATAATATATAAATCCAGCACTTTCTATACTATGTACTATGTCCATTGGCAACCAGAATAAATTCCAGAAAGAAACATGAGCAGAACTTGGCACTAAAAATATTGAACTGTATTTATTAAACATCTTCTTATATACAATATAACATACTATATATATATTTATATATAATACATGTATACATATATTTATATATAATTATCCTCATATAAATTCATATAAATTTATATATAATATCCTCATATAAAAATAAATTAACATATTTATATGAGGATTCTTGGTCGAATATAAGATCTTTGAATATAGGAGCTGGGTCTCTCTTTAACTTCCTTTATCCAATATCCAACAAATATCATATACATAATACATGCTTAATAAATGTTCAGTTGAATTGTATTGTTTATGAAAACTGAGTTCAATCCTATGAAACAAATCAGAATGCCCTGTTTACTGCTCCTAAGAATGGTGCTATTCTTTCCTTTAGTATAAATTGAACCTTGGCAAAATTTTCAGATTCTAGTAATGTTAGAAAAAAAGAACCATCCAAAAGCTCAAACATAAGGCTATTTGAAAATATAATCCTAAAAGAAAGCATCTGTCATGTATATGTGCCATATTCTTACCCAAAAAAGCAAGAAAGAAGAATGATCAAGTTCTCTTCTCCTTTGATAATAAATTGGGCCATTGTGGGCATATTAACTTCTTTAGGGCATGAGGTGACTTTTTAATCCTTTATTTGTTGTCATGACAGAAAAGACTCTTCATTGAAAGATATGATGGAATCTGAATGCAAATTAAAGCATAATACTTCATACTTCATGAGTTTTTTTCTTATATAAGTGATATATGTCTTCTTTCACAATATGACAAACATGGAAATATGTATATATATATATATATTGCATGACATCACACATATAACCTACTGAATTTGGAGTGAGAAAGATCTGGGTTTGAGTCTCCCATTAGACAGTTACTATGTGACCCAGGGAAGTCACTTAACCCTTCTGACATTCCAATTCCTCTCCTGTAAAATGAGGATGATAATAGCCGCCACTTCACAGGGTTGTTGTGAGGATCTAGTGAAAAAACATACGGAAGGTATTCTGCAAACCATAAAACATTGTATGACTATAAATAGTAGTTGTTATTATTACCAATCTCAGAGAGTTAAACTTATTTCTCATTTCTGTAATTCTCATTCTCTCTAGCCCTGGCAAAGATCTGTGATAACCATTTGATTATGAGAAACAGGGTAAGCCTCATTTGCTTGATTGGGTCTTTTTAACTCTCCATGGTTAGTCTAGCAAGTTTTCACTAGTGATGCTAATGGGATCTTTTTGTATTTTTTTGTAAAAATTTTACTAGTGAAATAGTCAAAAGAACCTCAAGGTTTAAGGAAATCATGTGGCCGTGAGCATTTATATCATTTCATTTTCAGTAACAAAATATATTCTCCATTTCTTCTCTTTCCCTTTCTGCTTACCACATACCAAATTAGTATTTAGAAAATGCTTTAAAAATCTTGATTTAATACTAGGATTTTATTTAAAGGAGACAGATGTTCACAATTTGAAAAGGGCTTACAAATTTTTTTCCAAATATAGAAATATATTGTTCCTTCCAAGGAATAAATGACCTTGTACCCCATGCTAAGAATCATCATTTCCCTGTATTGCTCCTGAAAAAACAAAGCACACAATGAACTCCTCGACTTGAACAAGCAACTAGATTTTGGCCTTGGTAGATTTATAGGAAAATATAACAATTTTGGCTGATGCTATTAGAGTAACTTTTTAATCTAAGAAAGCATCTGGTTATATTTGTCTATTCTGGTAACCTGTTTTCCATCATTTTTTATGTGTGCTTAGATATGATCAATTGTGAATTTCTGGAGACTGGATCCTCTTTAGGTTTCAGAAATATCCAGATCTATTCCTTTGAGAAAGACTAAAGTACTATTCGAGATATCATAGCCAATATGTATCAGAGATAAAACTTGAAAAATATGAAAACAATGCACTGTTATTAGAGTTGGGAATTAATCCAATCATTCTAGAGAGCAATATAGAACTATATCTGAAAGGTTATGAAAACTGTGTATACCCTTTGATCCAGCAATATCACTACTAGATCTTTATCCCAAAGATAAAAAGAAAAAGGGAGAAAGGGCATACAGAGTTAGTCTTTGAGTCCTACCTCTGACATCTACTGGCTCTTTACCCTTAAATAGTCACTTTATTAACAGTCGACCCATGCAACTCTTAGTAATTCAAGTTAGGGAACAATTGCTGGTTTGTATTGGCAAAGAGTCCCTTTTCTCTTAAAAGAGTACCCTATAAGTGTAAAATCACATTTTGAGACTAATTGGGAACAAGGCATTCCAGTAAGGGAATTTTTCAGATAATTGCAACATACCCTCTATAAACATCAAAACTTCCAACCATTTTAGATGGAAATGATGTTCTTGAAAGAATGCATGAATCAGAAGGAACTGTGTAGAATCCTGCCTCTGACATTTACTAGCTGTCCCTTAACCTCTAGTCCCAGTTTCTGTATCTGTAAAGTGAGGATAATAATAACACCTACTCTATAACTTTATAAAAAGGATTAAAAAGATAATGGATGTTTTGAAAAACTTAAAGAAGTATATAAATGTTAGCTCTTATTGTTGCCATTGATCCTATTCTCACATTTTTCAATAGCTAGAAACGGTCCTGGGATAAGTCACTATCTTGCTATTATTCTTTTTATTTAATGATCTATATAACATTATATAGAGAAATAAAATAACTGCTTTTTGTAATTGAATAAAAGCTTTATCTTCCATAGGCTTTCTGGAACCATTAAAAAAATCTCTTACCTGACAAATTTTATAGCTTCTTCTCAATCCTCATCCTTCTTGACTTGTTTGAAGCCTTTACCACTATAGATCACAGTTCTTCCTAGGTTTCTAAGACATTATTATCCTGGTTTTCCTTTCAATCAAACAGATCCTTCTTAGTTTCCTTTGCTGGATCTTCATTCAGGTCATACCTGATAACAATGGGTGTCTCCCAAGGTTCTGTCTTGGGTGCTTCTCTCTTCTCCTCTAAGCTATTTAGCTTGGTGATGTCATCAGCTCCCATGGATTCAATTATCATCTCTATGCTTATCTACTAATCTAGCCATTACTTTTCTCTTACCCTACTAGATATCTTGAATGGGATGTCAATAGACATATTAGGCTTAACATGCCCCAAATAACTCATTATTTTTCCCCTAAAACCTCTTCTAGTATTCCTATTTGAGTCTTTCCTAGGCTAGAAACTTAGATATAATTTTCAATTCCTCATTTTCTCTCCTTCCAAATTCAATGTTACTAAATCCTGTAGTTTCTAACTTCATAATGTCTCTTTTATATTTCCCTTTTTCTTCTCATTCCCCTAGGAAAGACCCTCATTACCTCAGGTATGGACTATTTCAATAGCCTACTGGTTGGCCTCCCTAACTTAACTTCCTTCCTACTCCAATCCTTCCTCCTCTCAGTTATCAAATTGATCTTTCTAAAGTTCAAGGTTGACTGTGTCACCCAACAACTCAAATTCCCTATCACTACAAGATCAAATATAAAATCCTGAAAGGGAAGGAAACAATAATTTATTGAACACCTACTATGTGCCCAACATTGCTAAGCTCTGTACAAAAATCATCTCATTTGATCCTCACAACAACCATGAAAGGTAGGTGCTATTATTATCCTCCTTTTGTAATTATGGAAATTGAGGCAGATGGAAGTTAAGTGACTTATCATGGGTCAGGCAGCTACTAAGTGTCTACTAAGCTACTAAGATAGAGTATGATGGAAGCAAAGAACACTCAATAAAATGTTCTAGGAAAATTTGGGAAGGAAGAGACAGTTTTAGTAGGGATAAGTTTATGGAAGTCTGAAGGAGTTTTAACAGACTCAAATCTTCAAAGAGAAAAAGGGATTTCAAGATGTAAAGATGAAGAGAAAAACCATCCTACACATGGGAGCTGGTTTGCAAAAATGCATGGAGGCAAGAGACACATAGTATGTCAAGTTTGAGGAACTGCTCATAATCCAGATGAGCTGAAATAGAAAGTGGGTGAAGGGAAATACTGAGGCTGGAAATCAGATTTTGGTAGGCTTGACTGACAAACCAAGATGGTATTTTACCCAATAGATAATAGAGTGGCACTGGAAGTTTCAGAGAAAGGAAGCAAAATATTGAGACCTTTAAAGCTTCCTTTCAGATACACTGCTATATGCATTCCTTTAAAAGGTACACCATCCTTTTAATCTGATACTCAAGCTTGAAAAAAATTAGCAAAACAGCAAAGTAAGTTTATTAGAAGAGTCTGTAATTTAAGAGTAAGTAGTATCTGAGACAGTTCCTGAGGGGCTTTCCTAGGAGCAAAGTACCTGATATTCAGATCAGATATGCAGGTATCTACATTAACTTCTCTGAGAGCCTTTTTCTTTTTTAATTTTTTTCAGTTATCAAGGATTTTTTTTTCTATATCCATTCTTCTCATCTCAATACAAACCCTTGTAACAGTGGATAGAGAACTGGGGTTGAAGTAAGGAAGATCTACATTTATACTCTTCTCAAACTCTTATATTAGTTGTAGGGTCCTGGGCAATTTAAATAGCATTAATCAAACAGTTTTCATCTAGATAAAATGAGATAACATATATAAAATATATTGTGAATCTAAAAGTACTGCATAAAGGCCGTCATTATTATAGTCAAGCAAAGCAAACTCCTGCACTGGTTATATCCAAAAATGTATTTCATTATGCATATTTCATCCATCATCTCTCTTTCTAGATAATGGTAATACAGTTCATAATCAGTCAGTCATATAATGTCATTGTAGTAGAATAAATTTTTCTCCTGGTTCTGCTCACTTTATTCTGAATTAGTTCATACAACTCTTCCCAGTCTTCTCTGACACTCTCTTTCATCATTCGTTACAGCACAATCGTATTGAATCACATTTATATGCCATAATTTGCTCAGCCATACACCACCCAATGAATTCCCTCTTTGTTTCCAGTTCTTTGTCACTACAAAAAGAGATGCTATAATATTTTTTCACATATGACAATTTTCTTTTTCTTTGAACTCTTTGAGGTTTAGGCATAATAGTGATATTGCTAGGTTGAAGAGAATGCAAATTTTAGTGACTTTGGAAGCATAATTCCAAATTCCTGTCCAGAACAGTTTGACAGATTCACAGCTCCACTATCAGTGAGTACATCATTGTCTGTTTTCCCACAGCACCTTGAAATTTGTCATTTTATATTTTTGTCCACTTTGCTAATCATGTGTGAAATAAAACTGTTTCCTTAATTTGAATTTATTCAATTGTTAATAATTAATGGCATTTTTTTCATATGGCTATCTACACTTTGGATTTCTTCCCTTGAGAACTACCTCTTTAAATTATTTGACCACTTATCATTTAGGGCAGTGATGAGCAACCTTTTGAGCTTGGTGTGTCAAGATTCGCCAAAAAACTGAGCATAACTCGGGTGGTGTGTCACTTTGAGAAAAAAACCATAATTTTGCGATATTTATAGTTTAAATAATGAAAATGTATAATTGTAATATATAACTGTATTTAATAAACCAAAATAGGAAAATTAATATGGGTAGAATTGTCATCTATAGTGCACAGAGTGTCTACACTACACTACAACAAATGTTTCATCCTCGACATGTGACTATGTTATTGAACATGATTATGCGTGTCAGTGCTAACACGCATGTCATAGGTTTGCCATCACTGACTTAGGGAATAACTATTATTCTTGGAAATTTAATTCTTTCCTGATATATCTTGGAAGTGACAACTTTATCTCTCTGATCCTTTACTTGCTTAATGTTTAAGGTCTAAGACAAAAGTTGTCAGATATTTGAATTTGGCTAAATGAGATATCATTTGTGAGACATCATATTTGCTCACTTCACTCATCACTTTCTTCAACATTGACTACTCTTTTTCTTTTGCCTCTGAAATCACAGGACCAAGAAAAAGAATTTTCATGCCTCCTACTCCCATCACCACTGTGCTCTTTCACCAATACTGAACTTTTCTGGCATTCAACATCATCTCATTTTATTACCATGCTCTAATCCTTTTGTCTGAAATCTATAGATTAGCAAAGAATTATCTCATCTTAACTCAGTGGGTTAAGTTCTCAGTGTGTATTGTTCCTCTCTTAACAATTCACAGTCACTCTGGCGAAAGGACTTTAGAGGTCATCTAGTCCATCCCATATTTATTTTTTTTGTTCATTTCCATTTTATTCAATAAAATACTGCCGAAGGACAAAGCCTTCTGACCTATATCTGTTGAAATTATTTTTAAAAATTTTTTATTTTTAGAAAAATTTTCCATGGTTACATAATTCATGTTTTTACTTTACCCTTCACCTCCTTAAACCCCCCTCCCCCAGCTAACTCACATTTCCACTAGTTTTAACATGTGTGGTCAGTCAAGACTTATTTACATATTATTGATAGTTAAATTGGTGTGGTCTTTTCCAGTCTACATCTCCAATCATGTCATCATCAACCCAAGTGTTCAAGCAGTTGTTTTTCTTCTGTGTTTCTACTCCTGTAGTTCTTCCTCTGAATGTGGGTAGCGTTCTTTTCCATAAATCCCTCAGAATTGTCTTGGGTCATTGTATTGCTGCTAGTACAGAAGTCCATTACATTCAATTTTACCACAGTGTATCAGTCTCTGTTTATAATGTTCTTTTGGATCTGCTCCTTTCACTCTACATCAATTCCTGGAGGTCTTTCCAGTTCACATCAAATTAGGTTTAGATCAACGTCGCACACCCTATACCAAGATAAATTCTGAATGGGTGAAAGACTTGAATATAAAGAAGGATACTGTAAGTAAATTAGGTGAACACAGAATAGTATACTTGTCAGATCTGGGAAAGGAAAGATTTTAAAACCAAGCAAGAGTTGGAAAAAATTACAAAATGTAAAATAAATAATTTTGATTATATTAAATTAAAAAGTTTTTGTACAAACAAAAACAATGCAACCAAAATCAGAAGGGAAACAACAAACTGGGAAAAATCTTTTTAACGAAAAATTCTGACAGAGGTCTAATTACTCAAATATACAAGTTGCTAAATAAATTGTATAAAAATCAAGCCATTCTCCAATTGATAAATGGGCAAGGGACATGAATAGGCAATTTTCAGATAAAGAAATCAAAACTATCAATAAGCACATGAGAAAGTGTTCTAAATCTCTAATAATTAGAGAAATGAAAATCAAAACAACTCTGAAGTATCACCTCACACCAGGCAGATTGGCTAAAATTATAGCAGGGGAAAATAACGAATGTTGGAGGGGATGTGGCAAAATTGGGACATTAATGCACTGCTGGTGTAGTTGTGAATTGACTCAACAGTTCTGGATGGCAATTTGGAACTATGCCCCAAGAGTGATAAAAGAATGCCTGCCTTTTGATCCAGCCGTACCATTGCTGGGTTTTTACCCCAAAGAGATCATAGATAAACAGACTTGTATAAAAATATTTATAGCTGCTTTTTTTGTGGTGGCAAAAAACTGGAAAGCAAGAGTATGCCCTTCTATTGGGGAATGGCTGAACAAACTGTGGTATATGTTGGTGATGGAATACTATTGTGCTCAAAGAAATAATAAACTGGAGGAATTCCGTCCCATATTTACACAGCAAACCCTTTTAGAATATCCCCAACAAACATAACTGAAATGGTTCTCTACAAAGTTACCAAGTCTTTCTTAATTGATGCATCCACTGATCTTTTCTCAATCCTCATCCTTCTTGACCTCTTTGCAGCCTTTAACACTGTTATCACCCTTTCCTCCTTGATTTGTTCTTTTCTAGTTTTGTTTTGATTTTTTGACCTTGCTCTCTCCTGACTCTCCTTCTACTTATCTGACCAGTTGTTCTTGGTCTCCTTTGTTGGGTCTTTATCCAAGTTATGTCCACTGACAATGTTAGCACAGTACTTGGCACATAGTACTGCAGAAAAGTTTATTGACTTGCTGACAAACAATTGGTAACCATTCTCTCCTTGATTTTCCATCCTTTCTTGGCTTATATTATTGCTTTCTCAGGGTGTTGCTATTTGCTTGACTGTTCTTTCTTTGTCTCCTTTGTTAGTTTATTTGTTTTCCTTTTATCTCCTAAGTTTGAGGTTCCCTCAAGGCTCCTTATTCCAACTCTACATTCTTAAAATTGAGAGCTATCCTACCACCAGTCTGTCTTTTCTCTCATCTCTCTCATCTATTATACCTCATTCACGTATGTGACCTCATGTATCATGTCGTGCTTTTGCCATATCAGGAACTTGGTAAGTTTGCTGAATTGAATTGTAACAAATATAAAATCATAGATCCAGAGCTAGAAGGAACCTCAGAGGCATCTAGAACAACATCTGAGTTTTATAGATAAGGAAATGGAGACTCAGTGAGGTTAAATGATTCATTTGCCCAAAGTCACAAAGGCAGCAAGCATCACAGAAAGCATTTAACCTAGAACTTCTAACCACAGAGTCAACACTCTTCCCATTATGTGAAAAATACATGCATTCATGTGGATGGTAGTGGATTAAGCTGGGGCTAGTATTGGCTACAAAGTAATAAAGGTATTAATTCAAGACCTTTGTTTTACACTACAGATTAGTTCATGCATACACTATTTCATCAGAAAACTAAAATGTTAATATTTAAAATATAGCTGTTGCTTTTGTTTTCTATTTATGGTATTTAATTAACTGGTCCCTAAGTTATAAGCACCAATTCTTTGTCTTGTGTCCATTTTATGTATTTTGGAGAAAAATATCTTTAATCCTCATTTTGCCTCATCAATTAGACATGTTCCAACAGAGTGGTCAGATTTTCTGAGACATTCTTGGAATCTTACAGCTTAGTAATGTTTTATTCTAGAATAGCCAGTGGACTTGAAGTCATACAATCTGTTTTCAAATCCTGACTCCAACACTTTTTAAGTTTCTAACATTGGGCAAGTCTCTTTTGATCACCGAGTTTCAATTTCATCGCCTATAAAAAGAAGGTAATGTCAATTGTGCTACTTAATTCAAAGAGTTTTGTGAAGAAAGTGCTTTGTAATTTTAAAGTAATATAAAAATCCAGATTACTGTAATGATTTTTGTGTATGTCCCACAACAAAGTAGGGAACTAATGTCAAGGAAGGCTCTTTCCATTTATGAGAAAAATATATATTTTTTTAACCCTTGTACTTCGGTGTATTGTCTCATAGGTGGAAGAGTGGTGAGGGTGGGCAATGGGGGTCAAGTGACTTGCCCAGGGTCACACAGCTGGGAAGTGGCTGAGGCCGGGTTTGAACCTAGGACCTCCTGTCTCTAGGCCTGACTCTCACTCCACTGAGCTACCCAGCTGCCCAGAGAAAAATATTTTTTAGGGTAAATAAAGAGAACCTACTTTCTGGTGGCACCAGAAAGTGGAAAAAACATGGAAATATGGATAAAGTTAGATACTATGAAAAACATCAGGTTTCTTAAACAACCCAAGACTTTTGACTTAAAGTTCTGTATTCCAATGACATCTTTTAAGAAGGTTCTTTTTTAGTGACATACTTGCCTCAGCTGCCAGATGTATTCACTTACATCTGTCCCTTACAGCCTCTGCTATTAAATGACCCAAGCCACTACATTTGTTATCTTTAGTGCATTACAGGGCACTGTAGGTCATAAAATATAGCAAACTGGAAGGATTTCCCAGCCATCTCTAAGTACAAAAACCAAATGGATAGAAAATGTCTCTCTTCCCAATAGACAGCTATTTTGGCTTATATACATTTAAGGACCCAACAAAGCTACATAAACCAGAATCAAAATGATAGTTATAAATTAGGTACATGTGGGATTTGCTTCTCCTGTAAGCAGGGTAATGTAGGGGATTATAATGCTGGACTTGGAGTCAAGAGACACTTGGGTTCAAATGCTACCTCAGACACTTTTGCAGCATTGCTGGAAAAGTACCCAGAGTACAAATATGAATTAGGTAAAGAACAGGTAGTTTTATTTCACACAGAAAAGAGAATGCTAAGCAATAAAGAACCACAGAAAATCATAATCTATTAAATGGTATTAGCTTCACTAGAACATTTGCAAACAATGTCTTTGGTAGAGTTGATTATTAGTTATCAGTCCCCCCCAGACTCTGCCTTACACTTTCTCCTCTTCTCCCTCCCTTTTACTTGGTGATGTCATCAGCTTCCATGGATTCACCATTCATTGCTATTCAGATAGCTCACAGGTTTACTTACCTAGCCTTAATTTCTCTCCTGAACTCAGGTCTCAAATCTCCAACTGCCAATTGAAAATCTCAAACTGGATGTCCTACGTCTTAAATCTAACATGTTTAAAACTAAATTCATTATCTTAACTCTAAAATCTCTTGTTTTTGTAATATTCCTATTACTGCGGAGCATAACATCATCTTCATAGGTTTCAACCGAGGCATCATCCTTAACTCCTCACTCTCACCTCTCATGTGCAATTAATTGCCTGCCGGTCAGCCACCCAAGAAGGAGGAAACACCAATTGACTTTCAAGACCTCACAAGGCTCTATATCAAAGGAAAAAAGACACAAACAGAAGCCGTGGCTGCAGTTCATACACAGGCTTATCTAGGAAGCTATGAGCCTATGGCCTAAGTATGTCCAAAGACAAATGAATCCCTTCACTTTTTCCTTTGGACCTTAGAGAAACATTCTTACATTGTAAGAACTGTAGGAAGAAAAGCTTGAGAAAAATAAATTGCTTCTTTAATATATTCAGATATATTAAATTGACTCAGCAACCAATTGAAAGCATTATTACACGACCAAAAAGAATTAGTCAGAGGATATCTACTCATGTACTGAAATGGGAGGAAGGGAGGAGGAGGGGAAAGACCCCTCATCATCAATCCCACAGGAAACACTACAAGTGCTGTGACCCCAAGCAAGTTACTTAACATCACTATGTCTGAGGTTCCTCATCTATACAATGAAGTAATTCTTACAATTATTACATGTGCAAAGTACTTTGCAAACCTTAATTGCTAAATTTTTTTCCCCCCATCTTCATACTTTTTGACAACTCTGCAAGCTTGGACATTCTCATTCACTTTCTTCTCTGGGTTTCATTCACTTAAGGATGCTTATTTAGCTCTAACTTCTTTCCTAAGCTAAGGCTCACGTCCCAAGTTGCTTATTGGACATCTTAAATATATCTAAAACAATACTAATTATCTATCCTTCCAAACCCTTTACTCTTTCCAATTTCCCTTGAAGGCACTGCAATCCTCCCAATGACCCAGGCTCACAACCTAGGTATAATCCTCAGTTTTTCATTCTCTTTTCTCCCCCAATATCTTATCTGTCCATTATAATTTTTGTCTTTAGATCTTCTCTTCTCTATGACTCCCAAAGACCCAGGCTCACAACCTAGGTATAATCCTCAGTTTTTCATTCTCTTTTCTCCCCCAATATCTTATCTGCCCATTATAATTTTTGTCTTTAGATCTTCTCTTCTTTATGACTCCTCTCCATTTATATAGCTGACACCCTAGCTCAGGGTCACAACATCTCTCATTTAAATATCTGTGACAACCTTCTGGTTGGTTAAATCTTTCCCAAATCCAGTCCCTCCTTCCCTCAGCTATCAAAATGATCTTCCTTAAGCATAGATCTGACCAAACCTTCCTCCAAATCCTTAACAGGCACACACACACAGAGGAGAATTCTTTACTCCATTGTCTTTCCTGAGTTTACACTAATTTAAGTACCTCATTAGATTGTGAAGACAAGATTAACTCTCTTTTGTCCACCTTTTGATTGAATCAACACAAGCTTGAACTAGATGGAGGAGCTTAGTGAATTCACACCCTCAGAAACTCAATCAGCCAAGATGAGTATTTACCTCTCCAGAAGATGAATTTTAGAAAATTCACACCCTTAGATGAGAATTTAACCTTCAGAAGGTGAGAACTTAAGCTTCAGAAAGTAAGAGGTCTATTGCACAGACACTGTCTCCCCGCCCCCCCCCCAGCAGTGCTAGACAATTTGGAAACTGATTGGTTCCTGTGAAGAGGGGAAGAGACAGGGAGCCACCATAAAAACCATAAAAGCTCTTTGGCTTGAGGCGGATTGTCTTTGAGAAGATAGTCTGAAGAGAGTGTCTTCTGGAGGTAGTCTTCGAAGGAGCTTTGCTGGAGACTGAGGCTTGAATCATGGACTAGGAGCTTGGTTTCAACTTAGACTCTGACTCCTGGACTACTTTGTTGGATGAGTGAAAAGGTCTGACTCCTTTCCTAGTTTCCAGAAAGACTAATTTCCATCTTGGAGGAGGCTGGGGTGATTACTCACCACTGGCTCTCCTGGCTGAGGACTAGCATAGGTATTTTCTCTAACCTCTTTCACATTTCTTTATTTTCCCCCTCTATTTTGTAAATAAATTTCTGACTCTATATATAATAAATATTGGCGACCACATAATTTCATAAAATTATTGTCCAACTATTAATTTTCACCTTTACACATGTATATATGCCCACATCAACACACATTCATTAAACCCTAGTAGCTCCATATTACTTCCAGGTTTAAATAGAAAACCTGCTATTTTAAAGACCTTCATAACCTGGTCTCTTCCTACCTTTTCGGTCTTCATACATTTTAATTCTCTCTATGTACTACTCTATGACCTCATGGCACTTGCCTACTTGTTTTTCTCATACATGACACTCCATCTCCTCACTCCATGACTTTTTTTCTGACCTCCACCCATACCTGCACTGCTCTACCTCCTAATGTCTACCTCTTAGCTTCCCTGACTTTCTTTAAGAATCAAGTTGAGTCCCACCTTCTGCCTTGCTTTATTCCTCCACTATTAGTGCCTTCTCTGAAATTTCTTCCCATTTACTAAATAGACACAGAAATATAGATGAATGTCTCTTAAGTACATATTTTTGCATGCTGTCTCTATCATCAAAATATATGTCTTCTGAGGGCAGGAACCTTGTTTTTGTCTCAGTGCCTAGCATATAGGCACTTAATATATATTTATTGCTTGACATTACATTTCAATTATTTATGTTGTTGTAAAAAGATAACAGTATGTGAATCTAAGGGGAAAAAGAATATAAAACAAGCAAAATGATTGTTTTGGAGTTTCCTCCCCATAAATTCAGATGGATTAACTCTGCAATATAACCCATTTTCCTACTAATCCTATACTGACTACTCCCCCACTTCCATCCAAACATACATTACAGCTTTTCTTTAGTTTCATTGCCTCTCTTAGGGCAATTTAAGATGTTTTTGTATTGCTCTAAGTAATAGAAGGATGACATGAGGGAAGGGGCAGGTAAGAAGTTAGGAGAGGGAAAGAGTTTTTGTTTCTAACTTTACTTAAGCAAATCCAACATCTCCAAACAGCAGCCTCACAGAGGCCAACGACCAGGAATTAAATAGCAGAAAGAAACGTTTAAAGTAAGAATACATCAAAGAATCAAAAAGCTTGAAAAATAACTACAGGAAGTCATCTGGAATCAATAAAATTGATGTAGCCCTAATAAAGGAAGTAACCAAGAGATGGGTTTTGGATGTATTTCATGTGGTAAATTTTCCCCTAGAGCCAGAGCCAAGCTGTATAACAAAAGTACAACCTACCTGATTTATCCATGTGTTTATAGAAGTGACTAAATAAATAGTAGATGATAATGATGAAGTGAGACCTATCTGTACTGAAGCTTTTTTGGAACATGAATCTGGATAAAGAAGTTTGGCAAGAGTTGGCAACATTTGTGGATGAAAAAAGAAAAAAATATTAAAAGAGAAAGACTCTTTGCCCAAAGCAGAGAAGGAAAGGAAGATATCTGATTATTATAAATAAAGCGAAGAATTTTTTATTACATGAATCACCATTGCTACTCAAAAAATGACCATAAAGGATGTTGCTTTAGTCATTTTTTTATGCAATTAGAATAACAGAGTGTTGGTTTCTGCCTATAGAAAATTCCATTATATCTCAAATGTCTTTATGGCATAGTAAAAAAAGAACAATGCTGCTAGAGGGAGAGGATTTGGTGTTCAAATCTTGCTTTTGTTACTTACTTAGGGTTATGACCTTAGGCAAGAACTAAAGGCCCCTGAGTCTCAGGTTCCTCATTTATAAAATGTGGGGACTAGTCTATTCAAGTCCCTTCTAATTCTAAATGTATCTTGTTCCCTAGTACTAGATACCCATTCCAGGTTATATGGTGAAATTCTAAACCAATGAGTCCCCTTTCCCAAATTAGTTACAAAAATAAAAGTAACAACTCATATTTATGAAATATTTTAAGGTTTTATTAAGTACTTTCTTCACAAAAACTCTGTGAGGCAGGTAGTATAAGAATTGTAATTATCATTTTTTAAATGAGACAACTGCATTAAAAAAGAAATGGCTTGCCAAAAGTCACAGAACTGTTAAAAACTAAAGGAATAGGGGATAGAGACTAGATCTGTGATTTCATTAGTAAAAGGTATCTCATGCAAGGAAATTCCCTCTACCAACACAAGCTGGCACCTTATCTGCTACCAATACTTGAATTTAGAGCATTGGCTAGGATTTGTACGTCAAAGAGATAATGAAAAAATGCTTATACAAAAATATTCATAGCCACGTTCTTTGTGGTGGCAAAAATCTGGAAAATGAGGGAGTGTCCATCGATTGGGGAATGGCTGAACAAATTGTGGTATATGATGGTGATGGAATACTATTGTGCAATAAGGAATGATAAATTGTTTGATTTCCATACAAGCAGGAAAGACCTCCATGAACTGATGAAATGAGCAAATGATACCATTTTCTAAAGTAAACTGGAAAGATTATAAGAAAAGGAGAACATTGTACAAAGAGACTGAAACATTATGAGACAAGTAAATGTAATCCACTTTGCTCCTGATAACAATGCAATGATCCAGGACAATCCTGAGGGACTTATGAGAAAGAAGGCTATCTATATTGAGAGAAAGAACTGTGGGAGTAGAAATGCAGAAGGAAAACATTTGATTTTTCACTTGTTTATATAGGTATTAGATGTAAGGTTTTGGTTTTTTAAAGATTATTACAAAAATGAATAATATGGAAATAGATATTGAGTGATAATACATGTATAACCCAGTGGAATTGTTCGTCAGCTCTGGCAGGGGGGAAGGAAAAAGGGGAGGGAAAGAATATGAGTTATGTAACCATGGAAAAATATTTAAATTAAAACTGAAAATTAAAAAAAATAGAGAGTTGGCTAGGGCATTGAGAAGTTAAGTGAAACGGAGATAAGAATAGCACCTACCTATTAGGTTTGTTGTGAGAAAAAAATTAAATGAAATTACATATATATGTATATGAAAGAGTCATGTTATACACAAACACATATGTATTATCTATTACTGCTTTGTTCCTTAACCTGTCTGTCTCAGTTTCTTCAACTGTAAAATGGGGATAATAATAATAATGAATAACAATAATAACTATTATAATATGATATGATATGATACGATACGATATAATAACTGTAATAATAAATAATAATAAAAACTATCTCACTGGGCTGCTGCTAGGATCAAATGAGATAATAATCATAAAATACTTAGCATAGTGCCTGGTACATAGTAGGTGTTCAATAAATTATTATTCCCTTTCTCCCTCTGACAGCCTTAATAGTGATTATTATTCATTAATAATAAAAATACTTGTGAATGTATACAACTTTAAAGCTTATGAAGCTTTATCTGATTTGATCTTCAGTGGTACAATTATGATCTTCATTTTACAAATGAAGAAGTTAAGTGCCTTGCCCTTGGTCTCACAGTATCTCATGCAGTACTCGAATCCAGGTCTCCTGATGCTAATTCCAGGGCTCCTTTCACTCTACTCTGCCCTCTTAAATGCAATGATGTTTTCTTAGGTATTTTATCTAGCCAGAAACTGATTCTCCCTACAGAAGTGATTGATTTCCAATGGGAACTGATGTGGTACCATTTGCTAAAGTATCCCTAGTTTAAGCACACTGGAAAGATTGTAAGAAACAGGAAATATGGAGAAAGTATCTTGTACAAAGCTTGATTGGACCAAGAGGGATAGAAAGGGAAATATGTCTCAAAGGAAGAAAGAAGCTCAACAGAAAAGAAAAAAGAAAGCCCAGGAGATTCTAAGAAATTTCACAAAGGCAATCAATTCTCTTTACAAGATGGTACTGGAGCAACAGAAAGCCTTACATTCTTTTGCTCCAGTACCATCTTGGGAAAGTAAGTGCACATTCCATCCCCTACCAATAGCCAATTCTAGACGTTCCTTGAATTACATCAATTAATTAATTAGCCAATAAGCATTCATAAAGGTCCTGCTCCATACTGGGCTCTGTTTTAGGTGCTAGGGATATAAAGAGAAAAATGAATCCGTGTGTAAAACCAAGACAAGAAATATTGGTAAGAAGCTATGGTAAATGGAAGGCAGATGACAGTCTGTCCTCTTCCTACAAAGTCTGCCCGATTGTCATCCCTCCATGGCCTTATAACCAGTTATGCAGGGCATTTTCATGCTTTCATTCTCAGTCATCTAATGTAAGTCATGTGAATTAATTGTGCTTGAATAATTTAGAGCTCTCTCTGTGCATTGTAACCAAATAAGTAAATTATTTTCTGGCGATAACAAGAAACCGCCGCTCACTTGGAATGAGTTCAGATGCAGGCCTGAGGGATTACACTATGATCTGGGCCGAGGAAATGGAACAAGAACAGAGGAAAAGCCATTGAGAAAAGCATCCCTTATCCTTCCATCTCCTATTTATGTAACAGATTTCACCAGTCTATGGGAAACAATGGGAGCGCTGTCTGACTGAGACTGCATAAGATCTAGTCATTCATTGGGACTTCAAAGGCCATCAAGTCCAAACAGTATCCGGCCAAGGAGCCCTTTCGATACATGGCAAAGGGTCAGATAGGGTGTGATGGAAAAACCTCTAGGGATAAGGAGTCTCTTGCCTCCTGAGGTCCCTATTATATTTGGACAACAGATATGAGCATGTCATATACTCCCTGTTTATCAAGTACATTCTACATGTTCTACGTTTAATATTCCAACATTCAACTTAACCAGGGAGGGAATCTCACTTGCCTCTTTTTTTACCTTCTTTCCCCAACAAACTTTAGCCTGATTGTCTATAGCAGTGGTTCCCAAACTTTTTTGGCCTACCGCCCCCTTTCCAGAAAAAATATTACTTAGCCCCCTGGAAATTAATTTTTAAACATTTTAATATCAATTAATAGGAAAGATAAATGCATCTGTGGCCATCATCACTCCCCTGGATTGCTGCAGCACCCAACAGGGTGCCCACTTTGGGAATCACTGGTCTATAGCCTATAACTAAAAATTCACTAAACTGCCTTAAGGATATTTCACAAATCTCATATGGATTGTACCCTCCGATGGGTAAGAAACAAGTGCAATATTTGAAAGCTCTAATCAGTTGTTGCCTGCCACTTGGAATCTTGGAGAGATGCTAAGAATCTGGCTCTGTTCCATAGTCGTAGGTCATTGGCCTGTTGGAAACATGGTCTTGAAACTCAACAAAATCAAATCTAACCATTTTCGGAGAGAGGGATTCTGGAGTCCAAGGAAGCTGTATAAGGATGCTTGCTGAGGACCTTCTGAATACCTGAGAGCATTCACTTTATACAATGTCCAAAGAGAGTGTCCTTTCAATTTCATACATTTGTCATTGCTACATGAAAGGTTGATGACTTTGGATGGCTCTTAAGTGGTATTCTTGTCATATATATATATATATATATATATATATATATATCCCATCCTTATAATATTTATAGCTTTAGAAGGCCATGCAAGCAATTTTGTTGTTGTTGTTATTGTTGAAAGCTATATAGAATAATGTATATATTTGCTGTTGTTCTTCAGTTGTTTTCAGTTGTGTCTGACTCTTTGTGAAACCATTTGGAATTTTCTTAGCAAAGAATGGCCTGCCATTTTCTTCTCCACTTCATTTTACAGATAACCAGGGCAAACATAGTTGTTAAGTGACTTGCCATGGGTCATATAGCTAGGAAGAGTCTGGGACCATATTTGAATTTAGGAAAATGAGTCTTCTTGTGTATGTGCACACACACACACACACACACACATACATGGAGGAGGCAAGAAAAAAGGAAAGATTAGAACCTGATGAAAATCAAATAAATTTTGATAAAAATAAATTTTCTCTAGAGTAGTAAGTAGATGAGAAAATTTGAAAGAGATGAGTTCCCATTTGGAAATCCCTTGGTACAGTCCTGAGTTCCCTCTGTTTTATTTTTTTAACAAGTTTTTTATTGATGTCTTTTATGTTTTATATCATCACAGTTTCACCCAGTATCCTCTCTCCCCTTCCAGAAAGTCATCCATATACAAATAGTATTATTTTTTAAAGAGAGAGAGTATTCAGTCTTAGTGATTTTTCTGGGTAAAGTATTTTTGTTTTAAAATTTTATTTAAAAAAATTTACCTTATGTCACACAACTAGTATGTGTCAGAAGAACCATTTGAAGCCAGATCTTCTTGACTTTAAAACCAGTTTAGCTTTCTTTGTATGACATGTACTTCCTATTTTTCTCCTGCTTCTCACCTAAGATTACCATTACAGACAATACTACTGCCTTAATGCTCTCCTTATGTTAAACTCATTAGTAGTCACCTCTCCACAATCTCACTTGGGGTGAGGGACAAGTAACATCAAACCCAGAATGAGGCTTAGGAGACACCAATATCTTGTGTGTATGGGGAGGTCATATAACAGTGGTAATACATAGAAATAAAAAGAAATATGAAGCAAATCAGGAGGAAATAAATCTGTGGATCTATCATCTTCCACTACCCTTTTACTACAAGGTCAGTAAATAGTTTTTCTTCCTTATGTACCAGTGAGGAGTCAAAACACAGCCCAGGAGGGTGTTCCTGAGGGGGACTCTCACCAAACCCCATCTAGCAGTGCTTCATTCTCTCAAGTCATTATGATTCAATGGTCTCAATACCAAGCTAGATTCTCATCATTAACAGATTTAATAATCTGGAAATATGAATATGTTTCTCAGACATTATCCTCTTAACCATCAGTTCACTGCCCAAGTCTGCCTTCTCTACTGAAGACCTTGCCTTCAATTAATAGCAATGATGAAAATGCCACCTGGGTCCCCAAGGTTTTTGGTTTCTTGACCAAGATTCATAAACTTCAGGAAAGCTTTATGAACACAGATCTCTTCTCTCACTCTCAGAAGAATTAGAGAGGTTTGCTGTCTTTTCAGGGCATATATAAAATAGGTTGTGGAGGACCTCTAAAGGCTCATCACATCAGATGACTATTACTTACTACAAGTGATTCACACGGCACAAAGGATACTACCAGAAGGAATCTAAAAAATGCTGACAAATACAGGATAGTCCAAAAGCCTTTTTTGCCATTTATTTAGTTATTTAAGGCTTAAAATGATCCTAAGACTTTGGGGTTAGCTGGTATTATGAAGTCTTCAACTAGAAACTGAAGACTATCTTGGGCAAAAATAATGTTTTCATCACTGTTTTGATGAAAGGCAAGAGTTTGAGGAGCTATTACAATTAAGAGACAGAGGAGAAAATGGTATCAAAACACAGAAATGATAGTCTGAAGTTTTGTAGCACCAAGAAAGATTAGACAAGAGAGATCTGAGTATTTTTTGCACCTACTGACTTTCCTTGCTTCCGTTAAATCCCAACTAAAATCCTGCCTTTTATAGTCATTCTCAATCCCCCTTAATTCTAGTGCCTTCCCTCTGTTAATTATTTTCTTTTCTTTTTATCCTGTATATTGCTCATTTGTATATATTTGTTTATATATTGCCTCCTCCATTTAATTTTGAATTCCTTGTAAGGACTGTCTTTGACCTCTTTGTGTATGTCTGGTGCTTATTATTTTGCCTTACATAGAGAAGGCACTTTATATATATATATATATATATATATATATATATATATAGAGAGAGAGAGAGAGAGAGAGAGAGAGAGAGAGATAGAGATATAGAGATAGATATAGATATAGAGATAGATATAGATAGAGATAGATAGATACGTAGATACATAGATAGACTGATTGGAAAAACAAGTAGAGGTATAGGAATAGCCATTGTACTAGAAAGAAGAGGCATGGATCAAGGATATATGGAAAAGTTAGAGATTATGGGTGAAGTTACAAAGGTCTGAAGACTGAAAACAGCTGGTATCTTTACCATATCAGAAGAATTGGTAGAAGATCTCCAAGCAACCCTGGGTTTTGAGGTACATGGTTAATGTAAGTGTCTGCACCCCTAAATCATAAATATAGAGTAGAATCAAACTTTTACAAAGCACTTTATTTATAATGATTAAGTAGTTAATTAATTAATGATTAATTTCAATTAATTAGGTGACACAAGCATTTTTATCTATTTTGATAATAAGGAAATTCAGATTCAGAACAATGAAGCAATTTCCCCATGGCCAGGTAACTGTAATGTTTGAGAACCAGAATTTTATACCAAATCTTCTAATTTCACATTCTTTCCACTTCCCCTAGCTACAAAGTAAAGCAATAAAAAAGACTAATAGATCAGGACAATAAGATTAGGTTAAAGGAAGAGATATTATGATGAGAGTAAAAAGAAGATTCAATAAGAGTAAGATAAATAGGAAAGAAGGAAACATTTAGAGAGAATTCTTTGCCAGTACTCTTTTAAGTGTGATTGTAAATCAAAAGAGCTATAACATTGGATCTAGAGACCTGAGTTCAAATTTAACCTCAGATATTTAATAGTTATGTGACTCTGGGCAAGTCACTTAATCTTTGTCTGCCTCAGTTTCTTCATCTGTAAAAAGAGTAAGTAGTAACACCTATTTTCCAGGGTTGTTGTAAAGATAAAATGAGATAATATTTGCAAAGCACTTTACAAACCTAAATTACTATATAAATGTGAGTTATTTAGAAGGTAAGAATTGGCAGACAAATAATTAGCAAAATACTGGTTTTGTGTGGTACAGATGTTCACAGATGTACCAGTTACATCAAACCCTAAAGTTGAGAGCTGTGAATTACCTTCAAAACATGGGGTTTTTCCTCCTTACATTCTTCCCTTCTAGGTTTATATTTTGTTCCCATTCTCCCCTTTCCTCCCTAACCCAGATATTAAAGCCTCTGGTAGGAGAGTATGGATGGTGTCATCAATGGGTTTGTGAAATATTTTATTATTCATTAAAGTGAGTTTAATATATGAGTATTTAGTGTGTTATTACAATTTCTTTTTATTTATTTCTAAGTAAATATCTAAGATCTAAAATGGCATTATTGTGAATAGCTGGTTTATGTAAATAAAAAATATTGATGGGGGCTCAAGAGATAAGGGAGTAAAGAAAGGTAGTATATTTCCTTCAACAGGGTTTCCCCACTAGAATCCTAAAAGAATTTAAGTATAATCAGTTGGTTTATAATCTCTGGGAATATAGACCTGCCAGCATGTGGGAAAGAGCCAAAAATATATATAAGCTGATAAATAAAAGGATCAAGTAGTCTCACCCCTAGATAAGAGGCATGAGGACCTACTGGGAGGTTGACCACACCATCTAACAGTTACAAAATGGTGGATCAAACTTCTCCTAAGGGGCTGGTGATACATTGGCAAGTTAATTTCCAATCTCAAACAGCAGAGTTTTTCCTATTCCTAGAATATAAATCCAAAGTCAGACAAACATAAATTCCTATAAAGAATATAGTATTTCTGGGAGTGATGTTTGGTATTGCTATTATTGGGAAGCTGAGGCTCCTCTTGAGGGCTCTCTTGAGTTCAAAAGTTCTGAGTTATAGTGACAAAGGTGATCAGATATCTGCACTAAGGTTCAGCTTTAATATGGTGATTTCTCAAGAACAGGAACCACCAGATTGACTAAGAAGAGTCAAACTGGCCCAGATTGTAAAGGAAGCAGATCAAAGCTCCTGTTTGGTTCAGAGTAGGAACCACTCATGAGTAGATCCTACACCTGCAGCATGGGTGAGGAAGGGAGACCAAAATTTAAAAGAAAAGTGGGTAGGAGAGTACAGTTATTTCAAAAGATGAAACTACAGGTCAAACAATAGTTATAACTATGGTGCCTCCCATTTTTCACATACACACCCATATCAAAAGGATCCTTCTTTAAATTGGCCTGCTTAATCTATCGCTGTAGTAAAAGTGCTGTAAACAAGACCATATGCTCCCTGCAGAAGGGTCCCTGAGCCAAGGAAACTCCTCTCCATGTCTGAAGGGTTACTATTCATTATCTAAAACTGATCTGACAGCATCTTTAATCACACAGTCCTCAGTGACCTGGAAAGGCCCTAGAAATCAACTTTCATTAGCCAGCTTTTAGCTCCCACAGCCCAAGCCTTCTCAGGACCTCCCTGTATCATAGCATCAAGAAGGATGTGCTCAGCTGAGCAAGCAGCTTCCCCTCCATCAGGGATTATAGACGCTCCTTCTCACCTCTCAAGCCACCACATTCTCTTCTCAACTGAGCTAAGACACCAGACTTCAAACAATAAAACCCATTTAAGGAACTTTACTACAGATTTTATCTAATTGGATCTAATTTATCTAATTGAAATGGACTCAAGAATGTATAGATTGCAGAATCACAGAATTTGGGATTCAGTAAATTTGAATTAGTGGCCTAGATTGTCATTTAATCTGATCAACATTGAAATGAGTCCCCCCCCCTTTTTTTTACAGATGAGAAAACTGAAGTTGTGTGATATCATGGGAAGAGAATTATGGGTCTAGTGTCAGGGTCCTAGGTTAAAATCCTGGCTTTTCCGCTTATTATATGTGTATCCTTGGAGAAGTCATTTAATCTTTCCTCAACTATAAAATGAGGAGACTGGACTAACTGATGCTGAAGTTCTCTTCCACTTTTAAATATATGATCCTATGACATTCAGAGAGGCCAAATAAGCTTGCCTGGATAGGGTTTGCCCCAGATTTGAACACCATTCTTCCTGCCTCAAGTCTAATACTCTATCTACCACACTAGTAAAAATTCATTCTCTGTGTGCATTATAGTAGGAAAGGATCACTGTGTTATAACAGTGTTCCAGAGGACTATCTTAACACTTCCTTGACAGAGTTTTTGGATATTCTGGAGTTACTGTCTTCTTTTATGTGAATGAGATCTATTATTTCACTAATACAGGAAACTCTTTTTACCAACACAGGTTGCAATGGAACCTTAAGATGTGAGAGATCAGTTTTAGTAAATCTAAATTGATTAGCATAGATTTATCAACATTACTTAAGGAAGCTTAACCAAAATAAATCTACCACCACAATGAAAAGGTCAAAAGAGCCTAAAAACTACTTTAGACAGCAATTACAGTTGATCTCCTTAACAAGTGAAGAAAAATATGGTAGCAACCCCTATTAAGAATAGAAATTCACTTGTAAGATGATATGGAGGAACATGGTGGGAGAATATAAGCAATATCTTCTCCTAAAATAGCAAGAAATAGTGAAGAGGAAAAAAGAAATTTATAGAAGTTGGCAAGAAACCCAAATATTCCAAGTCATTCTAAGAATGAAACTAGAAAAAAAGGCAACAAAAAGATGAAAACTAGGAAAGAGTTATCAAAATAAATAAAAGTGGGTTCATCCATATTTGGACACTAAAAAGGCATTTCCTAGCATCTTACAAGAGAAGTAGAAACAGTATTAAGTAAAACAAAAATGGAAACTATATGTTCTAAAATATTTATAGCTGCTCTCTCTGTGGTGACAAAGAACTAGAAATTGAGAGGATGCCAATCAGTTAGGGAATGACTAAACAAATTGTGGCATATGCTTATGATGGAATATTACTGTATCATCAGAAACAATAAGCAGATTAATTTTTTAAAACATCAAAAGATCTGTATGAAATTGTGAAAAGTAAAAAAGAACAGAACAAAAAAATTTTATATAGCATCAGAAATATGATTCAAAGAATAAATTTTGTATGTTCACTACCAGAGAAAGAACCAATAAATAGAAACAAGCAAGATAAGTTTTATAAATACATATAATATATAAATATATATATTTTGTCAAATGATACATTCTCTAGTGTGGAGAGAGGAGGGAGGAAGGAAAGAAAATATCTTGGAACTTTACTGTAACAAACAAAGAAATAAAAGGAAAAAACAATTGGGGCAGACAGAGAATATACACTAAAAAAATAATACGTTCACTCAAAAAGCATGTAATAAGTACCTACAGAAGATCAGACACTATGATAGGTACAGGGCATACAAAAAAAAAAACAAATGAAAAAATACATTAACCAGTTCATGGCCTTAAAATATCTTATAAACTATTGAGGAAAAGCAATATGGACACAAGAAAATAAATATTAAAAATGCAAAAAAGTGCAAAAAAAGGTAATTTTCAAGTGTAGGGAAAGGTACTATCAATCATGGGGAAGGTGTCATTCCAGTAAGTCCTAGAAGGAGGGTGGGGATTCTATGAGAAAGAAGTGAAGGAAGAATCTATTCCAGTTAGGTATGGTCATGTGAGGCCATAGAGGTAGAACAGAATGATGAAAAAGCATCTGTTTGCCATGTGCCAATCATGGTAGTAAGCACTAGATATACAAAAAGATAATTGAGGTAAAGTATATGGATGGAAGGAAAATACCATAGACTGCAGGCAGATTGTGAAGGGTTTTCAAAGTCAAACAGAAGAGTTTATATTTTGTCTTAGAGGCTAGAGGGAGCGATAAAAGTATCTTGATCAGGGGTATAAAATTAGCAAGCCTGTGCTTTAGATAGATCAACTTGGAAGCTTTATGAAGGATAAATTAAAGAGAGGATACTGATTGCAAAGGAAACTTAAGAGGGATATTGAAGAGGCAGTGAGGTGGTTCATTGGATTGAGAGACAGGACTAGAGACAGGAGATCCTGGATTCAAATTTGGCCTCAGACACTTCTTGGCTATGTGACTCTAGGCAAGTCACTTGACTGACCCTTATTGCCTACCCCTTACCATTCTTCTGACTTGGAACTTATACAGCAGTAGTGATTCTAAGACAGAAGGTAAGGGGTTTTTTTTGTTTGTTTGCTTGCTTGCTTTTTGTTTTTTTTAGGAAGGATATTCCAATAGTCCAGGCAATAGGTGACAAGATCTTGAACTAGAGTTGTGCCTATGTAAACAAGAAGAAGAAGGATGAACAAAATTATCAATAAGACATGGCAATTGACTGAGTATGAGGGATGAGGAAGACACACACATGCATACCAGGCAGACTTTAGTTTCTCTGTGCCTAGTTAAATAAATTCTCCCTATTCTTTGCCAGAAAGAAATGTAGCCAGACCTATAGTTTTGCAATCAAATAGTCTCAAAAGTAGTTATATTTTAGAATAGACTTTTATGCATAGTTTTCAGAATTGTCATTTGCATTTCATTAAAGATATTCATTAATATAATTTTTGGTTACTTTATTATAGTCATGTATACTGAAATAAAATTACTGAATAAAACCTAAGAATTTTAAAATAAAAAGAAACTTAAAGATATTATATATAAAACTGAAACCCAAAGAATTTAAAAGACTCACATAAAATCATATAATAGTGGTGCTAGATCTAATTAATGTTCTTTCTCTAAGAAAATATGATCTACCTCCTCAAGATCCGGACTTTAAAAGCAGATGAATCAGTGTTAAATTGATTCTCCTATTTACTATTTCCATGATTTTGGAATCACTTGACCTTGGATCACTTAACCTCTGTGGGACTCAGTTTCCTCATTTTTAAAATGAAAGAGCTAGATTAGAAGATCTATGCACATACTAAAACCAAAACTTATTCAGCTCCAAATCTATGATCCTATGTTTATACAAATTACTAAAGTGCTTGTTTTCCTATCAAAATAAATGCAGACTACAAAATAATTTATCATTTGTTGAATGTTCACCCCAAGCATTTAAAATGTGATTCTAAGACAGATACACTAGTACTCTGCTGATGATTTGGTGAATTGGTACAACCATTCTGGAAGACATTTTGGAATTAAGCTAAAAAAGTGACTAAAAGGCCCTTATAGTTTGAAGGAGAAAGGGCACACACATTAAGTACTTACTATGTTCCAGTCACTGTGCTAAACACTTTACAACTATTATCTCATTTAATCCCTACAATAACTCTGGGAGATAGGAACTATTAAGATCCTCATTTTACAGTCGAGGAAACTGAGGCAGACATACTTTAAGTGACTTGCCCAGAGTCACACAGCTAGTCAGTACCTGAGGCCAGGTTTGAACTCATCTTCCTGATACCAAATCTTTAGTAGTCTATTCACTAAACCACCATCATGCCTCTTTAACCCAGAATTCTCACTGTTAAGCATCCATCTCAAGATTGATGATAAAAGAAAGGTCCATATAAACTTAAATATTTCTAGTAGTACTCTGTAGTATCAGAGAATTAAGAGAAAAGTAGATATTTATTGCCTGGGAAAAGGCTAAGCAAATTGGACATAATAATATAATGGAATCAAACAGAATCACAAAAAATTATGAAGTCTAGTCTCATAGCGAATATTCTATTCAAATACTGTCATCAGTAGGGGTTATTTTATCAACTGATGCTCTTCTAGGACCCATTCTCCAATGGTTGGCAAACTCTCATTCCCCAAATTCCAGACTCCCAAATAATAAACTTCCTCATTACCTGTTCTATCCTCTCTTTTATGGCTATCCACATCAACCCGACCCTACTATCCACTCCATACACATCCAGCCTTTCCTCCTCGATGCTCTCAGGAACCTTTGCTCTATACTGAACAACTCTCCCTTCATTTTAGACCACCTTTTGGTTTTCATTGAAACCTGGATCCTCTCAAATGAAACCTCATGCCAAGCCTTTTTCCTCATCATGGTTTGCATATCTGTTGGTATCCCTCCAAAACTCATTGGTTAGAGAGGTAGAGTGACACCTTTTGATCCCTATAAACACTTCCCAATTCTCCCTCTGTTGTGATGGATAGTTTAACTTTTGATTTTCTATACTCAGTGCTGGCATAGTGCTTGAAACATAGTAGGTACATAATAAATATTTGCTAATTGTTTTTCATTTTTTAACTTTTATGTTTTTAATTAACACATGTATTTACTCTCCCTTCCACTTCTCCCCTTTATGGAAAAAGAAAAAGAAAAATCATACATTTTTGTCACAAATATACATAGCTAAGTAAAACAAATTCCAACAATGACAATGGCCAAAAATATGGTTCATTCTGCATCTTAGTCTATCATGTTTTAGAGGCAGCTGGTGGCATAGTGGATAAAGTGCTGGTTCTGCCACCAGGAAGACCTGAATTCAAATGTAGCCTTAGGCACTTACTAGGTTAAGTGACTCTGGGCAAGTCATTTAACCTCTATCTCTGTTTCCTCAAGTGAGATAATTATAACACCTCCTTGACAGAGTTGCTGTGAGGATCAAATGAGATAATATTCATAAAAATCACCTGGCATAATGTCCACATAGTAGACGTTATATAAATGTTTATTTTCTCCCTCTTCCCATCCCCTGTCCCATCAGGAGGTCCAGTGATTAACTTTATTACCCATGTGCCCAACTTCCTAACCTATCTATCACCATCCCTTAATTTATGGATGAGGGATTTGAGGTACAGAGCAAGTCAGGATTCAAACCTAAGTTTTCTGGATTTCCACATCTGGAACTGTCTACCTTGTATCATGCCGCCTTTTAATATATTGACATGCCTGGCTTTTACTCTGGTTTCAATGCACATGAGGATAAAAAATGCTGATGGCTCAATATTTTGTGTATGCTGTGCAAATTTATGGGTGACAAATGCATCAGGGACTGCAAGGCAGGGGATGTGATAAAAATTCTTATTCCCTGTATCTACTAAAGCGGAAAATGTACCAGAATGTGGCAAATAGGAGAAGCGGCAATAGTTAATTATCATGACACACAGCTCATCTGTAATTAATCCTTTTCTTCAGCAGAATTCTGCAACCGTAGCATAAAAAAAAAAAACAGGTCAGATGATGCTTTAATTAGGGCTGTACAGTGTTGCTGCTTCTACGGCAACAAGAACTGTTTTTTGTCTATAGGTGTGTGTGAAGCACTACAAATATTTTCTTAACATCTTTATAGAGTGCTGTTTAAGCATCTTTGCTAGCATTATGTCTGGAGACAGACTTATTAGAATTCAAAGGAGTTTTCCCCCCCTCTTTTTCTCACACCCATCCAAGAAGCCACTAAAACAATCTGAATGTCAAGACAATGGGGGGATACACTCCCACTGCAACAATGAAAATGAAACAGAATGTGACATGACAATGGTTTGGGGAGAGGAAAGAGGCAGGGCTGCATTAAAATTCACAACCACTTTTACCCCTCCATCCAGTATCAGAGGAAGAAGTGACTCAGTCCAGGAGGATATTCTCACTTAGCAAGGTGGGACTGGTGCTGTTTCCTGAACTTCCATCTGGAATTCTGACCCATGCTATCAACATTTGACAGCATTTATGGAAAACAGAAGAAGCCAAGAGTTAGGAAAAGTCACTTAAGCCTGTTTGCCTCAGTTTGACTATCTATAAAATGAGCTAGAGAAGGAAATATCAAATCTCTCTAGTATCTTGGCCAAAAAAACGCCAAATGGGATTACAAAGAGTCAGACACAATTGAAATGACTAAGAAGCAACAATAACAATTTATCACAAAAAGATGATAAGATAGAAAATCCTCCATCCATCTAACTGTTACTTGTTACATGGAAAAAAACTCTAGCTGGATGCAACAGTTTGCATCATCATCATTCTTCAAAATGTGTTGCCTTCCATTTACGAAAATAATGTTACCCAATAGAATGTGACCTTGAGTAGTGATGGCTTGCACTGACCTAACTACATTATATGCCTGTTTTCATTTGTTAACAATAGCGTATCTTTGGCAAGATTTCTGGCAGAGGACATTGATATGGCTTGTGATATAGCCTAGTTAACTAGGGATAAAGTCTACAATCTTGGCCTCATTAGTGCCTTATTCTACCCAACTGAGAATCAAGCCCAGATGACCTAATCATTATGAACTGACCTAAGAGCTCTTATTAAATTCATTCTTAATTTCCCTGCATAGTACCTAACATAGCACTGAAGACTTTAATAACCTTCAGCTAAAAAAGATTTCCCCTGAATTATGGAATAGCCTAGAAAAGTCTTCCCTTATTTAGAGTGGCATGTAAGACAGCTAAAGTTTCATGCACTTCTTCAGACTACCCAGATGGCTATCAGACATTCCTTCAAAAGATCAGGGATTAACCTATACTTTCGAAGGTTGTATATCTATAACATCCATTTTTGTGGGCAATGGATTGGAGAAAGGATACCACTTTGTAAATTTTATTTAAGAGACCATGAAGAAAAAACTGAATAGCTGGATGATCAGAAGGAGGCAGCAGTGGCCTGATACCCCTTGGGGAATTTGCTTAATATCAGAAAATCATGGAAATTTTCTAGGTTGCATTGTTTCAGATGTCTGATACTGTCTTGTTCATGAAGTTCTATAAGCCTTATATAGATGTTCATGTAAGGTTGTGATATGCAGGGCCTCAAACAACTTTTAAAATTGCATCTTTCATTATCTGAATGTTGATTTCAGGCATATGTAGATGTGTCTTCCAAGATGGAAATATGTCCCCCAAGAAATGTCTACTTCTCTGATTCACAATAATGTGAAAATAATCCAAGTTTCTTGAAGGCTAGTCTCTGGTAGGTTTCATCTTATTAGAAAAGATGGTAGGGTTAGGATGGAATTAAATCAGATCAACATTTATATTCTTTCTATAAATAAAAACATAAGATATAAGGATATTGAAGCTAAATAGGATGGTTCACAGGCTCTTCTTGGATAAAAAAGTAAAATAAATAATACAAAGTATTACAACAATGATATTATAATAATAAACAATATAAAAATAATACAATGATAATGATAGCAAGCATCAATACAGTGCTTTCGGGTTTGAAAAGAACAAATGTTATCTCATTCTATCCTCACAACAACCCTAGGAGGGAGATACTATTATTATCCCCATTTTATAGAAAGGTTAAGTGAGTTGCTCAGGGTCACCTAGCTAGGAATTGTCTAAGGACAGAATTGAACTCTTCTCCCCCTGACTCCAATTTAGTGTTCTATCCACTGTGTCACCTATTTGGTAGAGTTGGTTTCATCAATTAGACAAGAAATATCATTTCATGGATTATTTGGTCATCTTGCCTTGCAGTGTTAATGATGATTGTAAGTAAGAAGACCATCAAGGCAATAATCACAATTTACAAGTCATTTGTTGCAGAAGAGGAAGAGGAATTCTAAAAGGAACTCAATAAGACATTCTGGGACAAAAGATATATACATTTAAATCATCTTTTTTAGCATAAATTCAAATTATATTTTAAATGGTCTTGACCAATTCACATTGCCATCAAAGCTGGATTAGTGTACCTGTCTATTGAGAGCCTTTCCAATTTCAATGAGCCCCATTTTTGTCTCTTGTACAAATTTTTGGGCTTAAAATGAAATTTCAGAGTTATTTTGATTTCCATTTCCCTTATTACTAATGATGTGGAGCTATATTTTATATGGTTGCTAATTCAGTGAGATCTTCAGATTAAATCAGCCAGGAACTTTGATAAAGGAATAGAAGGCAAGTCACCAAAAATATGCTGGAAAAATATGGCTCAAGATTAAGAAGAAGGACCAAAGGCTTATAATTCACAAATATTTTCTTCAAAAAGAATTAGAAAACACTGAATATAGAAAGACTAAATAACATCACAAAAATGAAATTAACTATAAATTATTGGTAGGAAATTGTTGACTACTGATATTAAAATCATTTCTGACTCAGTTTACTGACTCAGATCATTGATGTTTTAGAGCAAAAGGTAAAAAAGTTCAATACCAAACTAAATCAAAAGAATTAAAATTCTTCACAATCTTCACAAGAACCAATTCTTCACAACTAATGGCTTCATAAAAGCTCTAATGTGACTGATTTAAACAAGATATTCATGATGGAAAATAGTAACTAGTAAAGCAACAGATGCTGACGTGGACTATCCAAATTTCTTTTAAGTGTTTAAAGTAACAATGAGGGTCCAAAATAGTCTAGAAATTTATTTAATCAACAAACACTTGACCTCTTTGCTAATGGAAAGACAAGGAAGTGACAGGCAACACCAGCTACAATACACAGTCATCTGTAAAACATCATGGAGGAGGTTAGTGGACAATATATGAAACAATATAAAGGAGAAAAAAGAAAACAAATTTTGTAGAAAACTTGGCTTGAGGTCCAGCTAAGCCTGATTATTCTGAGAGCTTTAAGGATAAAATAAGAAGAAGACAACAAGCAAATAAAAAGAGGAAATGACTTCTTCATTTCCAACAAACTATTTGATCCATAGAAAGGCATTATGGTGGTATAAGTAGAGAGCCAGCCTAGGCATTGGGAATGAATAGATAAAATAAAGCACATTTACAAAGGGCTCATCATGGGCCAAGCACTGGGGATTTAACACAAAAGCAAAGAGAACCCAGGACTTCAAGGAGTTCTCATTCTAATGGAAAGAAAATACCTATAAGGTAGTCATGGCGAGTGGGAGACAGTTTGATCCCCAAAATTATAGGAATTAATACAGCTACCCAGGAGCAATGGAAGATTTAATTTGATCATGATTCATTATTTCAGAACTGGGCATGAAGAAGCAAAGAGGGAGAGGAAAGATTATATGGATTCTGACAAGGGAGCTGGAGAGGAAATAGATGCTTAAAGAGTAGGAAGTGAAGTAAGGTGTGGTGACTTTGTTTTTACTCAAATGGTAATCCAGGAAAGGCAAGCATCAACCAGGGCTCCAGAGCAGAAGGTTTTCAGAGCAGGAAGACAGTTGAGTGCAAATAGAGTTAGAGAGAAAGAAAACCTGGGATTCAAGCTCATATCTGATATTGGCTATATGACTAAGATATGACATTTAACCTCTCAGTGCCCACAGGTGACTCTATAAGATCATGAATTGAAAAATAATCATTATTCTCCATTGGTGTAGGAAATTTTCTCACCAAGAATTTACTGCATAGTTGAAATCACAGACCAAATCAGAAAACAAACCAAAAAATGGTCCTTCAATGACAATGCAAAACCATATTATCTTCCACTGGGTTATATGTTATAATAATGAATGGTCCTCAACGACCCCATTGATGTTCAAACTTCCTAGTCTCACAATTTTTCAGCCTCTTTAAATATTACACCTTGCTCTTCCACTCTACCACAGCCATACATAGAGATGGTTCACCTTAGATCTTACCATTATCTATGAATATTCTGCTCCCTTAATTAAAAAACAAACAACCTTTGGCATTCCTGTAACACATCACAGCCTCTTAAGATTTGATCTTTCCCTACACCTCACCCTTTTCAAACCTATTTTTGTCCTTCATCATGACCTCCAATCCCTCTATCCCTCAACATTTTCTCAGGATCTTTACTCCTCCTCTGACTTTATTTTCTCACTTCATAATTTTGATCTTTTACTTAACCAAGTGAACTCTTCATTGTCATTAAGTCTTTTTTTAGCAAGGATATTTTCCTTATTTTTATTTAGAATATTTCTCCATGGTTACATGATTCATTATTTTCCTCCTCTTTTCTCTCCCCCCTCCCAGACTTGACAAGCAGTTCCACTGAGTTATACATGTATCATTGTCCAAAACCTATTTCCATATTGTTACTGTTTGCAGTAGAGTGATCTTTTAACATTAAAACCCTAATCATATCCCTATTGAACCACGTGATTTATCATGTTTTTCTTCTGCATTTCTGTTCCCACAGTTCTTTCTCATAGGTTCCTCTGGATTGTCCTGGGTCATTGCATTGCTGCTAGTAGAAAAGTCTATTACATTCAATTGTGCCATAATGTATCAGTCTCTGTGTACAATGTTCTCCTGGTTCTGCTCCTTTTGCTCTGCATCAATTCTTGGAGATCTTTCCAGTTCACATGGAATTCCTCCAGTTCATTATTCCTTTCAGCACAATAATATTCCATCACCATCATATACCACAATTTATTTAGCCATTCCCCAATTGATGGAAACCCCCTCATTTTCCAATTTTTTGCCACCACAAAGAGCGTGGCTATAAATATTTTTATACAAGTCTTTTTTCCTTATTATCTATTTGGGCTACAAATCCAGAAGTGGTAGAGCTGGTTCAAAAGGTAGACATTCTTTTAAAGCCCTTTGTGCATAGTTACAAATTCCCCTCCACAATGGTTGGACCAATTCAGCAGTTTATGTGTCCCAATTTTGCCATATTCCTTCCAACATTTATCGCTTTCCTTTGCTGCCATATTGGCCAGTCTCCTAGGTGTGAGGTAAGTACCTCAGAATTGTTTTATTTTGCATTTCTCTAATCAGGACAGATTTAGAAGATTTTTTTCATGTGCTTATTGATATTTTAATTTCATTCTGTGAAAACTGCCTATTCATGTCCCTTGACCATTTGTTGATTAGGGAATGGCTTGATTTTTTTGTAAATTTGACTTCGTTCCTTATATATTTGGGAAATGAAACCTTTGTCAGAGAGTTTTGTTATAAAAATGTTTTCCCAGTTTCTGTCATTAAGTCTTAACACTCTTATACTGAATCATCACTGGTCATCCTTTGCTAAGCCCTAGCCTGGATCCTCTCTTGTTCCTGATTGCTAGATTTCTTTTGAAGTGCTACTGAAATGAACTGGAAGAAATCACACAATCATGAATACAGGATACAGTATAAACTCAAATCATCCAACTTCAACTAAGCCTTGACTGTAGTCAAGGTGAGCCTTTTACTCTGCCCAACTTGATTTCCTATCTCACTAGCCATAGAAGCTATATCAAATCTCTTCTTCCATTAAACTTTCCTTTTGTCTTCCTTTCTCACTAGGTATCCAGGTTCATAAACTCCATGTTATAGAGACTGCCAACCACTTGTGAATTCTTACTGATTCTATCTCTACAAAATTCTCCACATTTGTTTTCTTCTGTCCATTAGCATTGCCACCATCCTTTTCCAAGATCCCATCACCTTTAGACAGACAATCACAATAGTCTTTTCATTGTTCTGTTGCAAGACTTTCTCCTCTCTCACTAATCCTCTACATGCTTCCTGAAGTGATTTTTCTAAAGTGCAATTCTGAATAGGATACTCACTCAACAGCTAGAGACAGCTAGGTGACAGCAGATTGAGCATTGAAACTGGAGTCAGAATAGAGCTGAGTTTAAATCTGGCCTCAGACACTTAATAACTGTGTGACCATAGACAAGTCATTTAACCTTATTTGCCTCAGTTTCCTCAACTATAAAATGGGGATCATCATAATACCTACATCACAGAGTTAGTGTGAAGATCAGATGAGATAATATTCATAAAGCATTTATCATAATGTTTGGCACATAGTTAACTGCTTAATAAATATTTAAATAATTTATAAAGTGCTTAAAATTTATAAAATATATAATTACATGTTACCTCATTTGATTCACACAGCAACCTTATAAAGTATTATTATCATTATCATTATTATCATTACTATTATTATCATTATTATTATTATTCCCCTTTTATAGACAATGAAACTAAGACTATGAGGAGGGAAATGTTTTGCTCAGGGTCCTAAATTAGGAAGTAACTGAGGAATGCTCTGTATACAATGACACCTACTTCAAGCAGTTTCTTATTACCTCCAGGACTATCTGGCATTAAAACTCTTCACAATTTTGCCCAAATCTACCTTTCCAGACTTATTTCGTAATAATCCTCTCCTCTAGGGTCTGGCCAAATTATTCCTCACATATGATATTCTTCCTCCTCCCATTATTTCTCTCCTTAGCATAGAGGCAGCAAATAGTACTTCATAAGTACATGTTGGTTGATGGATTGGAGAATCTAGGTACTCATATCACTGAAATCAGGAGATTCATTTAAATTTGTTGTTTGTTATTTGATTGCTTTTGTCATGTCAAACTCTTTGTGACTACATTTTGGGGTTTTCTTGGCAAAGAAACTGGAGTGGCTTACCATTTCCCTATCCAGATCATTTTATAGATGAGCAAACCAAGGCAAACAGGGTTAAGTGACTTGCCCAGGATGACATAGTAACTATATATCTGTGGTTCAGTTTGAACTCAGGTCTTCCTGACTCCAGACCCAGCACTCTACTTGCTATGCCACCTCGTAGCCACTTCCATTTAAATATGGAAGAATAGTGGGCAGCTGGGTGGCTCAGTGTATTGAGAGGCAGGCCTAGAGACAGGAGGTCCTGGGTTCAAATTTAGTCTCAGACACTTCCTAGCTGTGTGACCCTGGGCAAGTCACTTAACCCCCATTGCCTAGCTCCTACCACTCTTCTGTGTTGGAGCCAATACACAGTATTAACTCCGAGATAGAAGGTAAGGGTTACAATTAAAAATAAATGAATGAATGAATGACTAAATAAATAAATAAATGCTGAAGTATGTTGTTTGTGTAATTGCCTCTAATTCCTATTATATTAAATTGGCCCTAGCTATTTTTAACTGGATTATTTCACTCTATTATGACACTGTTTTTTCTCCAAAAACAATTATAGCATTGGACTTGGGGTCATATGTTGAAAACTGGAAGGAACCTCAGAGGACATCTAATTCTGTGCCTTCATTTTGCAAATGAGAAAAACAAGGCCTTGGGACATTAAGTGACTTGGTGAAGATAGGAGTGATAAATCATGGATTCAGATCCAGGTCTGTAAATAGTCCTAATTTCACTACAAAAAAAAATAAAAAACCCACAGCCTACATATTTTGTTCTTCATCCCTTATCTTTTCTTATAAATAGGAACGATCCATGAAGTTCAACAACACTTTGAAAACTCCAGAGGGAGAAAATGAGAAGACCATGGTATTCCTCTTTTTCCCACATTGCTCATTTTGGAGAGCAATCTGGAATTATGCTTAAAGTGTTAGAAAACAGTGTCTACCTTTTCATCCAGCAATACCACTATGAAATTTATTTCCTAAAGTGATCAAAGAAAAAAAAGAAACTCTATGTTCTAAAATATTTTTAGCAGCTCTCCTTGTGGTGTCAAAGAACTAGAAATTGAAGGGATGCCCATCAATTAAGGAATGGCTAAACAAGTTGTGACACATGCTTGTGACAGAATATTACTGTGCTATAAGAAATGATGACTGAGTTAATTTTGGAAAAATGTGGAAAGATATACATGATATTATGAAGAGTCAAGTGAGCAGAATTAAGAGAACATTATATATAGCAACAGAAATAATAAGCCCACCTCCAGAGAAAGAGCTAATAAAGAGAAATAAGTAATACATAGTTTTACAGATATATATTTTTTTTTATCAAATGATGCTTTCTTTAATGGGGGAAGGGAGGGAAAGAGTTACTGGGGTATTTTAATTTAATTAATTAACTAATTTTAACACCTACTTAGGCTGGAATCACAGAATTAGAGCTAGGAAGGTCACTGAGTCCAACTCTTTCATTTTACACATAAGGAAACTGAGGCCAAGAGGTGATTTCTGATATTTATATGCAAGAGAGTGGAGCAGGTACACAGACCCACCTGATCTCTACCAAATTACTCTCTAAACAACTATGATATATTGCTTCAAAATGAATTCTAGAGCACCACATCCCACAAAAGCATGGGGGTGAGATAATTTTTCAGCTCAAAACAACTTAGAAAGTCAGCACAAAAGATCTATTGCACTTGGAAGGAAGTAGAGCACAAAGCAGCATGCCAATGGAGGCCCCATCATGGCAATAGTCCTTGAGGATGGCTGAATCAGAAGTAAAATTGTCCTGAGATCTCAGCCACTGACAATAAAGAGTGTCAGATAATTGCTCAGAAAAAGATTGCAAGGGTCCCTTTGCTGGCTCTGGTTGTAACTCTTGTTGCATTGCCTCTACACAGATCCAGGTCATAGTCTTGAGGATCACTAGTAGACACCAGTGCCTATTGCTTGCAGTCACAGGGGAGCAAAGGATCTTGGTCATAGTTCCAAGGCAGAAAATAGTACTTATGTTTGGTCACATCACTCCTTAGAGCAAACTACCTTAGAAGGACCCAAACATGATAGATTCCCAGAACTAATTCTAAAATTCTAAAGCTGAACAATGGACCTGAATCTTGGAATAGCTATCCTTTCACCACAAGAATAGAGCCAAACTTTAATAGTTTTTTAAATTGAAAAAAAGGAAAAGGCTAGAAAATGAGGAAACAAACAAAAAACAAAACTCAACATAGAAAGTTATTTTGGTAATAGGGAAGACAAAAACACAAACATAAAAGACAACAAAGTCAATACTACTACATGAAAAGCCTCCACGAAAAATAGGAATTGGACTCAAGATAAAAAAGAATCAATGGAGGAGTTCAAAAAGGATTGTAAAAATCAAATAAGAAAGCTAGAAGAAAAAATGGAAAAAGGATAGTGATACAGGAAAATCATGGAGGAAAAGAGTCAACAGATTTGTAAAGGTGTCATAAAAAATACTGAAGAAATAATACCTTAAAAAACAGATTAGGCCAATTGTCAAAAGAGGCACAAAAATCCATTGGAGAGGACTTCTTAAAAATCAGAATTGGCCAAGTGGGAAAAGATATACAAAAATGCACTGAAAAGAAGAACTTTTTAAAAAGCAGAACTAGTCAAATGGAAAAGGAAGTAAAAAATCTCACTGAAGAAAAGAATGTCTTAAAATTAGAATTGGGAAAATAGAAACTAATGACTCTATGAGACATCAAGAAACAAGCAAATCAAATTCCAAAAAAATGAAAAATGAAGAAAATGTGAATTATCTCATTGGAAAAACAACTGACATGGAAAACAAATTAGAGATAATCTAAGCATTATTGAACCTGAAAGCCATGATCAAAAGAAAAGCTTAGATATAACCTTTCAAGAAATTATCAAGGAAAACTGCCCTTACATTCTAGAACTAATACAAGATTTAGCAGCTTCTAGATCAGGGGTTGGCAACCTTTTTGGTCGTGAGAGCCATAAACTCCACATTTTTTAAATGTAATTTTGTGAGAACTGTACAGTGCTTACAGTGCGCGCTCCTGTAACAGTGCCTGAAAAAAAATTGACTTTATGGCTCCTGCAGAAAGAGTCATATCTGGCCCTCAAAAGAGCAATGTATGGCTCAAGAGACATACATTACAGACCCCTGTTCTAGATAAAAGGAGCATAGAGCAGGGAATATGATATTCTAGAGATAAAAGGAGCTAAGATTTCAACCAAAAATCACCTGCTGGGTTAAAAATAATAATATTCAGTGAAAGAGAGGACTTTCAAACATTCCTAATCAGACCTCAATGGGAAATTTTACCCTCAAATACAAGACTCAATAAAAGCACACAAAGGTAAACAAGAAAGCAAAATCAAAGACATTCAATAAAGTTAAACTGTTTACATGTCTACATGGGAAGATGATTCTTGTGACTCTTAAGAAGTATATCATTCTTGAAGCAATTGAAAGTAGTATGCATAGGCAGAGGGCAAGGGTGTGAGTTGAATATGATGGGATGATATTTTTAAAAAATTCATAAAGGGATGAGAAAGAGGAATACATTGGGAGAAGGATGGAAGAGAAATAGAATGGGGTAAATTATTTTACATAAAAGAAGCATTTTAAATGAGCTTTTACAGTTTAGGTGAAATTAGAGGTGTATGAGAGGAATGTTTGAACCTTACTCTCATTGGAATTGGCTCAAAGAGGGAGAATATACAACTAATTGGTTATAGACATCTATCTTACCCTACACAAAAACAGGAGAACAAGGGGAATACTGAAAAAGAGTTGGGTTGAAGCAGCTGGGTGGCTCAGTGGAATGAGAACTAGTCCTTCCTGGGTTCAAATCTGACCTCAGACACTTTCTGGTCACTGGAAAGTCACTTAATCCCCATTGCCTAGCCCTTGAAACTCTTGTGCTTTAGAAACAATACAAAGTATTGATTTGAAGATGGAAAGTAATGTTTTAAAAAAAAAGGAAAGAGAAGGTACCGACTGAAAAGCGGGCAAATTGGGGGATGTGGTGGTCAGAAGCAAAACACTTTTAAAGACAGACAGAATGAAAGGAGAAAGAAAAGGATAAACAGGGAGGGAAGAACAGGATAGAGAGTAATATACAATAATTATAATGATGAAAATACCTTTTACAAATCTCTAATAAAGGTCTCATTTCTCAAGTAAAGAAATGAGTCAAATGTATAAGAATACAAGTCATTCTCCAATTGATAAATGGTCAAAATATATGAACAGGCAGTTCTCAGACAATGTAATAAAAGCTTTCTATAGTCATGAGAAAAAATGCACTAAAACACTATTAATTAGAAAAATGCAAATTAAAAGAACTCTTGAGGTACCATCCCACACCTATTAGATTGCCTTTTATGGCAGAAAGGGAAAATGACAAAAATCGTAGGGGATTTGAGAAAAAGGAGACATTTCCCTAGTGGGAAAATTGGAAACTGATTCAATCATTCTGGAGAACAATTTGGATTTGTGCCCAAGGGGCTATAAAACAATACATACTCTTTGACCCAGGAATATCATTACTAGGTTTTATATCCTGAAGAGATAGAAAACAAAAAGGGTAAGGACCACATGTACAAAAATATTTAAAGCAGTTTTTTGGGGGGAGGGGATAGAAAGCAAGAGAATACCCATTAATTGGGGAATGGCTGAATAAGTTATATGTATGTGATTGTAATGAAATAATATTGTGCTATAAGAAATGATAAGCAGGAAGAGCAGAGAAAAACCTGGAAAGATTTATACAAACTGACACAGTGTGAAGTAATCAGGACAAGGAGAACACTGTACACAATGATACTGTACTATGAACAACTGTGATTAACTTAGCTATTTTCAGCAATACAATGATCCAAACAATCAGAAGGACTCAAGATTAAAAAATGCTGCGGGGAGTGAAGGGGAAAGTAGGAGCATGAATCATGTAACCATGTTAAAAATGAATATTAATAAATGTTTTAAAATAAGATTAAAAATGCAATCTGCTTCTGGAGAAAGAAGTTATGGGGTCTGATTCCAGAGCAAAGCAAACTTTTTTCATTCTTAATTTTTTTGTTTCCTTTCAGAAAAGGATTAATATGGAAAACTGTTTTTATATGACTTCACATATAAAATCTATGTCAGATTGCTTACCATTTCATCTGGGTGAGGGGGTTTAGAAGGAGAGGAGAGGATTTGAGATGCAAAATTCCTTAAATGTTAGAAATTGTTTTTACGTATAATGGGGGGATTAATTTTGAAGACTATATTTGTACATAAAAGGCATTTGGTAGGATTATTTCTTTACCTATTTTTATAAAGCTTTTGTAGTATAAGAATTCATTGTTTTTTAAATGTTTGGTAGAATTTGCTTCTAAATGCATCTGTTATTGGAGCTTTTTTCTTAGTGAATTTATTAATGGTTTATTCAACTTCTTTTTTCCAAAATAAGGTTATTTGTTATATTTCCTGCTCTGTTAATCTGGAAATTTATTTTTTATAAATATTCATTCATTTCACTAAGACTGTCAGTTATATTGCCATAAATCTGAGCAAAATAGCTCCTAATAATTGGTTTTATTTCCATCATTGCTTGTGAACTCACCTTTTTCATTTTTAATAATGATAACTTGGTTAGCTTGTTTTTTTAATCAAATAAGCCAATACCTTATCTGTTTTGTTATTTTTTTCTCCCTACACCAACTGCTAGAGTTATTTATTTCAATAATTTTTTGACTTTAAGTTTTATTCATTCTCTTTTGATATTGGGGTTTCTATTTTGGTGTTTAATTGGAGATTTTTAATTTGTTGATTTTCTAATTTTTTAATTGCATGGCCAATTTTTTTCTCTCTCTTATTTATGTAACTATTTAGAAATATATATATTTTCTCCTATATCTTTAATGGAATCTTTGATTGTTTAAAAAAAAAAAGAGGTGACTTGCCCCAAATAAGATGTAGTAGTAGTGGTGGTGGTAGTAGTAGTAGTAGTAGTCATAATAAATAATAATAAAAGACTTATATTTACATAATGCCTTGAAGTTTGAAAAGCATTTTATAAATATAAATCTCATTCTATCCTCACAATAGCCCTGAGATGTTATTATTATCTCCCATTTTTATAGCTGAGGAAACTGAGGCATAGAGAGATTAAGTCACTTGTCCAGGGTCACACAACTAGTTAAATGTTTAATGCTGGATTTGTACCGGACAATTCCTGACTCTAAACTGAACATTCTATTCCACTGTGTCATCTAGTCACCTCTAGGAGGCAACAAGGAAAGGATCTGAACTCAGATCTTCTGCATAAAATCCAACACTCTTTCTACCATACTGAATTGCCTTTTGAGGTTCAATGGACAGACTAGTAAATTTGTAGAGAATGCAGGTCCAAATCTTAATCCTGACAATTACTACCTGTGTGATCTAAGATAGGTTGCCTAATTTCACTGGGCCTTAGTTTCTTCCTCTGTAAAATGACAAAGAAATACTAAATGACTTCTAAAATCCCTTCCAGCTCTAAATCTGTGGTTTTTTGGTAATCCTATGATTCCAAGATTTCCCCAGGATGAGCCAGCTTACCTGAAACCATGTTTCTGATAGAGCACATAAAAGACATTAGGAACATTTTACCCAGGATTTCTAAGCACCTAAAATAGAACAGAAGACATTTTCCTTGTGTTGAGGATATTCGATTTTAAGTGAATATAATATATGGGATGTCCCAAAAGGCTTAGTATAGTTTTTAGCCCTAACAGGGCACATTTGTTGATTGATAATGGGCAATCTAGCAGAGAAAAGTCTTTTGGCTTCAATTGCCCCTTTAAAAGGTACTCCAGATGATAATGGTAGGATATAAAAATGAAAAGGGGAAATCATGTCATTAATGTAAGCTGTCCTAAATCCTGGGAAATGGACACTTTGAGCTTTTGGTGAATGGTACATTAGGTAACCAGTGATTTAGCAAAGCCCATAGTTTTTGTTACAATGAGCCATGTGTGGATTTTGCCCATAGTCCTCATGCTATTACAAAACAAAGGTTCTTGCATAGCACCTTAAAGAGCATATGGACTCGTCTGTGGTAGACCAGCCTTAGGAGAAGCAATTTGGGTGGCTTAGAAATGGAGATGTGGGTGATGTCAGAAATATTCTCCTAATTATGTAAAAGACAGAAAAAAGTAGAATAGCCACCAACCAATCCATTACCTTCATTCCCATCCTTCCCTTCTCAACAGGGAAAGAAAAGATATACATTTTATTGGCTTCTGGCAAATTTTAAAGTATCTGGTCTCAATTTCCTCCCTTATTCCTTTTAGGTCTTAATAATAAAGTAAGTGTCTGAGGATGGGTTTAGTTAGACGCATCTTCTGAATTTTCTTTGTTAGAAAATTCATGGCAGCTGCAACCAGGACATCACAATGCAAGGAGCCTCAGGTGTGTGTTATGATAGCAGCTGAGCAGCTGCCATACTTATATTTAAATCAATGGATTAAGCTTAACTATTCCATCTCGATGTAATAATGATGCTATTTCCTTACCCATACAGCATTTGGGACTCTGCAGGCACTTTAAATCATCCCAGAGGTATCCCAGGACAACCACCACAATGGAGGGGAGAGAAGATCCCCTTTAGAAGTCAAGAAAGTCTTGGGTTCAAATCCAACCTCAGATGCCTACTAACCATTTGACAATGAAATAAATCAGTCACTTACCCTCCAAGTGCTCCTGGCAGCTCTTAAAGACACTATGCTTCAGATGAGTTGCAAATCTGAGTTAGTGGATGGAATTTCTATACCTAGAATTCCTCGTGCTAATGAAATAGTAGTTTCTACCTCTGAAAATAAAAAAAAATAATAATCTTATTCTTTGTTGAGCACTGGGCTAGGAATCAAGAAGACTTAACTTGCAGGCCTCCAATATTTATTAGCTGTGTGACCCTGGGAAAGTCACTTAACTCTGTTTGGCTGTGTTTCCCCATCTGTAAAATGAGTTGGAGAAGAAAATAGCAAACTCCTCTAGTATCTTTGTAAAAAAACTCAAAATGGGATCATAAAGAGTTGGACAGAACTGATCAGCAACACTCTTTGCTCTACAATGAAATGCCTGCATTCACCAATGACTCTTAGGTTTTCACTTTTTAAAGTTTATATATATTTTTAAACATTGAAATCAAGAAATCAGGATTTAGAAAAGATTTCATGGTGGAGACAAATCTCGAAGGGAAAGGAACATTTATTAATTACATACTATGTGCCAGGTGTTGTATTAAATACTTTAACAATATTATCTCTTTGATCCTGACAACAAACCTGGGAAGTTGGTGCTATTATTATTGCCATTTTATAAACAAGGAAACTGAGGCAAGTGAGGTTAAGTGACTTGCCAGATTAACACAATAAAAGTTTAGGGAGGAAATTGAAGTCTGGTGTTCTGTGACTCCAGGCCCCAATCTCTATTTACTAAACTATTTTGCTATCTTTAAGGAGCATTTCTATATGAATTTGATGCAAAAGGAGCTACAACAATGCTCTTCTCTGTCTCATTCAACTAAATGGGAGGGTGAGGAGATAAGATAGGGCTAGAACCCAGGATTCCAAAAAGAGGCCAAAAGATATTGTCTTAGTGTTGAAAAAAAGGCCATTTTAACTAGATATAGTATTATATTGGGTGTCCCAAAAGGCTCAGTGTGATTTTTAGCTTGAATAACTTCAGAAATACAAAGGCCACAAACTTACCCAAAAACATCATTTCAAAGGCTAATTATTTAAAAGTTTTTTAATATTGATATTTACCTTATTAAAATTCAACATGACCACTATCTTGTGATCTACTTCATTCTAAATAAATTTTTAGCTTTGTGAAAATTTTCATCAGCTGCTGAAAGGATTGTAGGCCTTAAGATCACCCAGGGAATGAAGTTTTGATGTGTACATGACAGTTTTGATATGACCCCCAAGAAAAAGTCTAATGAAAATAAATCAGAGGACCAAGGTAGCCAAGTAAGAAGAACTCCACTTCCATCCATCCACCCATAGGACTAAAAGTGTCTATCATCCAGAAACTGGTGCATTGGCAATGTTAATTATGATAAAACAGTACTCCCCTGCTTGTTAAAACTTTTAGGAGTCATTCGAAATTCACAAAACCAAATAAATATAAAAGAAATTTAAATAAACTTTCAAATTGTGTTTTTGTGTTAGTTGCATTTATACCCTTGAAGTTATTATAGCTTAAACCTGCACTAAGATTTTTGGGATACTCTGCACAAACCATTGGAGTGGTTTCTCAGTTCATTCACTTGTTATCTTCACGGTAGTCTTAAATGAGAGCAAATTAGTCATGCCTAAAGGATGTTGGGAGGAGAGTTATCCAATGGAAAGAATATCTGTTGTAGAGTGTTAAGATCACAGTTCAAACCTAGCTCTGCTACTTAATTTGTGACATTAAACAAGTCATTAATTTCTCTGGGACAGATTCATTATCCATAAAATGAGGGGGGCAGACTAGAAATTTTAATGTAGCAAACAAATAAATTTAAAAGTTAAGTAAATATATAAAATAAAATAATGTGGTTAAGCCACATAACCCTTTAAGGTCCTTTATAACTCTAAATCTGATCAAGAACCATTATTTCTATCTGTCAAGATATGTTAAAATATCTTTAAAAAAAAAACTCTTACCTTCCATCTTGGAGTCAATACTGTGTGTTGGCTCCAAAGCAGAAGAGTGGTAAGGGCTAGGCAATGGGGGTTAACTGACTTGCCCAAGATCACACAGCTAGGAAGTGTCTGAGGCCAGATTTGAACCTAGGACCTCCCTTCTCTAGACCTAGCTCTCAATCCACTGAACCACCCAGCTTCCCCCAAAATATCTTTTTTTATAATTGTCCCTTACATTTTTGGCTGACTGGTAACTTCTGTCTCTTGTCAAATGGGGAAAAAAGTGTTACTTAGTATTTTAACTTATGGGGATTTCAACCATCCTGCCAACAAATCTCCCCTATTAGAAAAATGAGCTCTTCGAACACATGGACAGTTAGGGTTTTTTCCTCCTTTCTTTCTGTTCTAAGTGCCAAACACAAGTTCTGGTATATAGTAAGTGTTTAGTAAATGATCACTGACTGACTGACTGACTGATTGACTGATCAGGAGGAAGAATGAATAGAAAGTCTCAGAACTAATCCAAGTTCAAGTCCAGCCTCTGATACATATTTACTATATGATCCTTGGCAAAATACTTACCTGGTCCCTGCTCCAGGTCACTCTCTAAGACTATAAATTATCAAATAATTGTCAATCTGCATTATAGAAAGAGTTTCCTCACCAGGAAGTTCCTGACACCTATGAAATCACTGGCCCGGAATTATACCCCCTTACCCAACGGTAACTTCAAAAACCAAACCTAGGACAAAATCATACTCTAGTATTCCATTAATTGGGTCTAAAAATATCATACTAATATGCTCTACCACATATGTGCACATGTATATAGATTCGTACCTACATACCCTTCTATGATTTGCATTCCTCTCCCCAGAACAAGTGGTCTCAAGGCATTTTGTCAGATTTGAAATCAATCAATCATGTGGTCATAGGATTCTATACGGAGATTTAGTAGAGTTCCGTAGCCCAACCTTCTCATTTTACAGGTGAAGAAACTGAGGCTGTAACTATACATGAAGAGGAACATACAAGATACATTCAGGATAATTGGAAGGTAGTCTTAGGAGGTATTAGCAGCTGGGAGGAATCAGAAAAGGTCTCTTGAAGATATTAATATTTAAGCCAAGTTTTGAGAAGAGTCAGAGTGAAGATGTGAAGGTAAGGAGGGAGAACAATCTGGACACAGGAGACAGCTGGTTCAAGGACACAGGAAATGGAGATGGAACCTTGTCTGTGAAGAACTAAAGTGGTGGTGGCGTGAGAAGGGAGAAAGAGTCCAGGTGTGAAAGATATAGTGGAATTAGACATAGCAAGATTTGCTAATTGATTGGGTAGGTGGGATAAGAATGAAGGAAGAATTAAAGATTAAGATGAAGTCATGACCCTAAGAGACTAGTGGTATATTCAACAGAAAAAGGAAGGTTTGAGGAATTCTATTTTAGATGGTTGAGTTGCAGATGACTTTAAGGCACCCAGTTCGAAATGTCTAACTGGTAGTTGGTGATATAACACTGAGGAGAGAAATTGGGAATGAATATATAGGTCCGAGAGCTAGCTGTTCAGAGAAATGATAATTCGCCCCATGAGATTTGATGAAGTCACTAAGATATTGTAGAGAGTAAAAAGTGAAGTGGGGACAGCTAGGTGGCTCAGTTGATTGAGAGCCAGGCTTAAAAGATGGTAGGTCTAAGGTTCAAATATGACCTCAGACACTTTCTAGCTATGAGACCCTGGGAAAGTCACTTAACCCTCATTGCCTAGCCCTTACCACTCTTCTGCCTTGGAACCAATACATAATATTGATTCTAAGACAAAAGATAAAGGTTTTGTTGTTGTTTTTTAAGTGAAGGGGAACTAGGGTAGAGTCTCAGGTTATACACACAAATAAGAAGTACAATATGTATGATAATCTAGCAAAGAAAATAATGAATAGTCAGGTAGGTAGGAGGAGAAGGAATTGTCACAAAGAACAGAAAAGAGAATATCCAGCAGAGTGAAATACTGCAGAGAAGCCAACTTTCCTCCTCCAGACACTACTTAAATAGATGTATATTTTTCAGCTATAGAAATTTAAGATTTAAAAAGGTCACAGGAAAGCCTGAGAAGGTATTGGAGAAAAATAAGGGGTAAGAGAAGGGGAGGTAACAAAGAGAATATCTATGCATAGCCATGATACTTCCAATTCTCAACTCAAGAGCCTTGATAACATTTTTAAAGTGGATATCTCTCTCCTTGGCCATGTCCACCTGCCTTGTTAATGAACTAGTCACCAAAGTGATTTTTCTAAGTGGTAGATCTGACCATGTTGCCCCACATTCCTGTTGCCTTTGAATTTTTGTTGTTCAGTCATGTCTGATTCCTCGCGATCTCATCTGGGGTTTTCTGGCAGAGATATGCAATGGTTTGCTATTTCCTTCTCCAGCTAATTTTATAGATGAGGAAACTGAGGCAAACAGGGTTAAGAGAGTTGCCCAGAGCCTCACAGCCAGTAAGTGTATGAAGCCAGATTTGAACTTATCTTCTTGACTCTAGGTCTGACTCTCTATCCACTATACCGCCAGCAACTTACTTCATGTTCAGTGAACTCCAATTGCTCTTTATTACCTTAGAATAATCAAAAATTTGGAACTGAAAACTCTTCATAACTTGGTCCCTTCTTTTCTTTCTAATGGTCTCATACCTTAGTCTTCTCTACACATTCTTTGATCTAGCTACTCTTACCAGCTTACTAGCAGCCATTCTAATATGATACTCTGTCTCCATGACTTTGTACAGACTTGGCCCATGCCAAGAAAGTCTTTCCTTCTCAGCCTCTTTGACTCTTATGTTTCTCTGGCTTCTTTCAAAACTCAGCTCAACCAAAAAGTTGTTAACTGCACATACCCTTTGATCCAGTGATACCACTAAGAGGAACAATACCCAAAGATGCCAGAAAAAGAGGAGAAATTCCTATCCATACAAAAATATTTGTAGAAACATTTTTTGTGGTAGGAAACCTAAAGGATAGAGCTCTGAGCAAGGAAGACCAAAGTTCAAATTCTGCCTCAAATACCTAACCAATTCTGTGAATTTGGACTAACTGCTTCAGCTATCTCTACTGTAAAATAGCATCTGCCTCCTAAAGTTGATATGAAGATCAAATGAAATGTTTACGAAGCATCTAGTATACTGCCTGACACATAGTAGGTAGTTAATAAATTATTGTTTCCTTCCTTCTGTCATTTGGGGAATGGCTAAGTATATTATGATATTTAATATATATTAATATGATATATAATTACATATTATTATCTATTAATATAATAATATATA
>NC_058131.1:517449337-517465051 GCF_016433145.1 Gracilinanus agilis
AAGGAAGGAAGGAAGGAAGGAAGGAAGGAAGAATGGTAGGGAAGGAGAAGTGAGAGAAGGAAGGAGAAGTGAGGTAGGGAAAGAAGGAAGGAAGGAAAGAGGGAGAAAAGGGAGGTAAGGGAAAAAAGAAATAATGAAGGGAAAAGGGAAAAGAAAACTAAACAATGTCTATTTATTTTCAGAAGCTAGAAGTTACCTAAGGAAAAAGATATTTTCCTGTCTTGTCCTTTCTTCTATTTCACCCAGCTCACCCCCTTTTGGAATTAGAAAGAACTATCTTTTCACATCCTTGGAACAATTTCTGCCTCATTAATCCTTGAATCTTTTGAAGTTACTATGCACTTAAAAGGAAAAAGCAAGTTACTTAAAAATATTTGTGGTTTCCAGTACAATCTTTCTGTGTCCAATTTTGTATATAAAAATGCTTGTCATACTTCACGTTAAATTTGAAATAATATCTTAAAATCATCCATTTCCACCCCCCTGCAATTCCAGTGACATTCTTCTTTGTTTCCATTGATCAACAACTATTACCATTCAAAGCATTGTTCCAGGCACTGTTGTTGTTGAATTATTTTTCATTTATGTCCAGCTCTCTATGACTCTATTTAGGGTTTTTTTTGGCTAAAAATACTGAAGTGGTTTGTCATTTCCTTCTCCAGCTCATTTTTCAAAGGAGGAAACTGAGACAAACAGGGTTAAGTAACTTGTCCAGAGTCATACAGCTAGTTTCTAAGGCCAGATTTATGCTCCTGATCCAAGGCCCAGCACTTTATTCACTGTGATAGATGGCATTAAGGGTATACCAAAAAAAAGCAATGAATCCCCCCTCTGGTAGGTTACTTTCTGCTTTACAGAGTAAATCATTATTCCCTACCTTGCCACTGATTTCTTTCCTTCTACTTCTAAACAGGTTCATCTTTCCCATGTTTAGTATAATTTCATTCTTTAAGCTATGAACCTACAATGGCTTCATTTTTGCCTGTTATATTTAAATTCTTTAGCTTACCACCTCAGTAACCTCTATTGCATTTTATACTTCTCATGCTTTATTTTGTATTCTGGTTGTTTTTGTGTATGCCCAATCCGCATTCAACTTTTTAATATTCTCATTTCTAAGATTTTAGGCTCAATGTGAGGAAAAACTCTGACAATTTGAGCTTTCCAACACTAGAATGGGTTCCTTTAAAAAATAGATTCTCCCTACAAGAGAAATGTTTAAGAATAGATTGAATGACCGTTTTGCAGAAGACCTGAGTTAGGAAAATGGTTGGACAACAATATTTCTGGGGTCCTTTCCAACTCCAATTGGCTATGGTCCCATGATTCTATGATACTTAGTTTCATGAATCAGTAGCCTATACCCAATGATCCTCCTTCCTCACCATCCCCTGCCCCTTTAAAGTTCAATTCTATTGCTATCTGGGAGTTAATATTGTGTAATGGATAGAGAGTCTCCTTTGGAACCCTGAAGAACCAAGTTTAAGTCTCCTTTCTGACAGATACTGGCTGTGTAAATCTGGGGAAATCAAGCTCTGAACGCACCAGGCAACTCTGAGACTTTAATTTGCATATATGGCACCTTCTTACCTTGGTAGAAGATCCTTATGTGAATGAAATCATGGGCCTCCTTGCTATTTCATTACTTTCTCTAAAAGTATCCCAAATTTCATAGTCTCAGCCTAGCTGACTTTTTAAAAATTGCATTTGCTACCTATTGCATACCATTTTACTGAAATTCTCCTCCATTTCATAACCTTATGCTCTTTTCTTTTTAATTATCCTTGTAACTTCTCCCCAGCATTATTTGTGGACATTCCCTACGGTCTAATCCTCTATCTTCTCACAGTGGCAGTGGTGGTAGTATGCCTTTATATGATTTCAGCTGGTACCTATATGTGGATAACTTGCACAATGTGCATCATCAGCCCTGACTTCCCCCCTTCTCTCCAGATCTTCATCCCTAGGTGACTTTATATTAATACATCATCTTCCAACAACACCAACAGCAATGTCTATAATTAATGTCAAACCTGAGCATATCCTTCTTCCTACGGTCTTCCTTTCCTATCTGCAAAAGACGATCTTTCCTAATGTCCCTATTATTGAATATGGAAAGCTCATTTTCCTGTATCTCTGGTTTCTCCACCTTGCATTTGATATGCATTTTTTCTCCTTTGCCCTCATCATCCAATTCTCCATTAAGTCTCATTAGCTCTGTCTCTGAGATTTCTCTTGGTCAATACACTTTTGTGGCTTCCATCCTAGTTTAGACCTTCATTATCTTACACCTCAGGTACTTCAGAAACTTCCTGGGTGGTCTCCTTGCCTCTAATTTCTTCACCACTCCAATTCATCTATAAAGCTGCTTGAATAATCTTCTTTAAACACCTTTTTCATCATGTCATTCACTTGCTATGAACCTAAAGTGGCTCCATATTGCCTGTCACATTATATTTAAATTCTTCAGCCTAGTTTCTAAAATCTTCCCATTATACTTTGAATTTCATTTATGTACTTATCATTTTCTATTTTCCATTATGGTTATATATTTATATTCTATTCTCATTCAGATTCTAGTCTACATGAAGACAGGGAACATTGTCATATTTATTTCCCCAACAACCAGAACAAGTTTTTGTACAGTTGTTATTGTTTAGTCGTTTTCAGTAGTGTCTGATTCTTCATGAGCCCTTTGACAAAGATACTGGAGTGGTTTGACATTTCCTTCTAGAGCTCACTTTATAGATGAGAAACTGAGGCAAACGGGATTAAGCGACTCGCCCAGGGTCACAAAGCTAGTAAGTATCCAAGGCCAGATTTGAACTCAGGAAGGTGAGTTTTTCTGACTGCAGACCTGGCACTTTATCCATTGTACCATCTACCTGCCTTGTTTTGTACAGAATAAATTTTTGTTTTTTAGTTGTTTCAGCCAAGTCCAACTCTTTGTGTCTGAGACCAGATTTGAATGCATGAAGAGGATTCTTTCTGATACCAGATCTATCCTCTTATCATCTAACTGACATTTTATTAAACACTTAAGCAATGTTCATTGAACTGAGCTGTAGGTTTAAGACCCTCCATTCCTCTCCCATCTTCGTCTAACTGATCTTGTTCCCTCTTGGTTCTTTATATTTTCCTCAGCTCCAGCCATACTCATCTTTTTGCTGTTCCCTGCACAGGGACTAACTTTTGCACATTCCCATATCTAGAATGATGTCCTTGCTCCTCTATTCTTTTAAAACTCAGTTCCCCCTCCCCTGGAAGCTTTCCAAATTACCTCACTTGGCTATTCCCTTAGCACATCTGGATTCGACTCTATTGAGTTGTAATAGAATAATATTTTAGAATATATAATTATAGATGATATAATAATAGAATTATAGAATAGAATAGTGGTAATAGAAACTGAACAATGTATAGTTATAATGACTGAACTTGTCTCCAAAGAAGATGAAGAGAGTGCATTTGTTCTTTGCAGAGGAGGGGGGCTACAGACATGGTACCCTTCATATCATTTTGGAGTGGAGTGACACATTGATTGGGTTTGCTGACTAGCTTTTCTTTTTTGAATTCTTTGTTATAAGTAATGGGTCTCTGGATGGGGGAAGAAGAGGAGGATATATTGAGAAATACTAAAGGTGATATAAAAACATATCTGTATAAATTAATTTAACCTTGGCATTGGAAGAACCCTATAAACATATCTAGTTCAGTTCCCCAGTTAATGCAAGAATCATTTCTATATTTTGTTCTTGTTTTATCATTTTCAGTCATGTCCAAAACTTTATGATCCCATTTGGGGGAGTTTTCTTGGCAAAGATACCAGAGTGGTTTGCCATTTCCCTCTCCAACTCATTTTATAGATGAGAAAACTGAGACAAACAAGGCTGTGAGTTGCCCAGGATCACACAGCTAGTAAGTGTCTGAGGCTAGATTTGAACTCAGAAAGATGAGTCTTTCTGACTCCAGGCCCAGTGCTCTTGCCACTACTCAACATAGATGTCCCCTTTCTTTAATACCCATTATAAAAAGTCATCCAGCATGTCTTGAACACTTCCCACAGCAAGGAGTTTACTATTTTTTTTGTACAATATCATTTTGCACTTTTTGAAATGTTGCTATGGAGAAAAGTTCTGTTGTTTGTTCAGCCCATACCTTGATTGTAATCTCCTTGATGGAAAGAATATGTATGTCTTCTATTTTTCAAGTTTTCCAACTCCATAGTTGCTGGGAGCTACTGTCCACTCAACTATAAGTGTTGATTTGAGCTTCACCCAATTGATTTCTTCTAGTGGTCAAGGATCTGGCAATTGAAATTAGGCTAATGGAGTATGAATATCTTCCTGAAATAAAAAAATAAGATAAAATAAAAGTCTGATGTGGTGGAGAGAGAACCATATTTGGAGCCCAGGAGATCTGGGTTTAAATCCTGCCTCCAATACTTACTAATTGTGATCCTAGATAAATCACTTAGTCTCATAATCCCTTAGATTCCTCTTATATAAAGGGAATTGGCCTCTAAAGTCTCTTCTAGCTCTAAATTTATACTCATAGAAATTTTCTAATAATGTCATTTGGAGGAGAAGAATCCTTTAGGACCACCTGCACACAAAGGAAAAGTCAGCTCTTTTCCAAAATATTTCTTTGATTAGCAGGGTCTCTCTGTGGGCCTCTTATTCTTAAATATCTTTGCCAAAGAAAGAATGCTACTGTATCTTAAATATGCAGATCCCTGACATTTCATTGCTTCATGAATTTTGCATTGCATAATGACAAATGTTTAATTTTATAAACTGCTCCTATAATAGATCATTTTCAAGGAGAGACATAATCTGAAAATACAATGCAAATAGCTATTGCTGAATTAGACAAATGCACCCTTAGAGTCAGAGATCTTTTCAGTAGTAAATGTTTTCTAGCATTGATGGTTCGGAAACCATGGAGATAGTCTCTACACCCAGTTGGCTGGCTGAGTAGGAAATGAGGTGGCCCATCAATGTGTCTCTCTTTCAGTCTTGTGTACACTAGCCTAAAAAGAAATATTAGAGGTGGGAAAAACACAATTCATCTACCATCTTCTCAAGAACAAAATAACCTTCATGTAACTGATTTAATATTATTCCTCTAGAACCACAGAGAACTTGTGGATGGCGATGGGGTCAGAATTAGAGAGTCTGGAAATTCAGAGATCACTTCTGGCTGATGGAAAACCTTGATCTCTAAAAACACCATAAGTCCTGGGAGGATAATACTTGGATCCATGCTTTTCTGTTGGAAGGAGCATTGATTTGGAAGGAAGAACTCTCAAAGTTCCAGCCGTAACTACATAATTATGTCCCTATTTGTTTTTACAACATTCTCTTAGTCTCTTTATTTCTCACTTTTTCTATATGTAACAAGAGGATAACATTCAATCTTTTAATTTAATTTAAATTTCAATCCAGTTAATTTAATGGAAATATTGCCCAGATCATAATGACAATAATAGTAATAACAGCTATAATAATACCTAGCATTTATATAGCATCTACTATGTGTCAGATAGCATACTAAGTGTTTCACCAGTATTATCTCATTTGATTCTTTTAGAGCAAAGTGCTATTATCGCCCTCATTTTATAGTTGAGGAAACCGAAGCAAATACAAGCTAAGTGTCTTGCCCAAGGTCATATAGAGTAAATGCCTGAGATTGAAATGAACTTAGGTCTTCCTGTTGTCTATCCATTGCACTACCTAATAAGACATTTAGACCTCGAGATAGCTTTAGAATCAGTCTAGTCCAACATTTTCATTTTGTAGAGGAGGAAACTGAGGCCCAGGGAGGCTATATAACCTGCTCAAGTTCACCCAGATAAAATATTCAGAGGAAAGACTAGAATCAAAGGCCAATAACTCCAATTAATCAATAAGCATCAAGCAAATACTCACTATGTATTAGGCATTGCACTAGGGGGTAGAAATATAAAAGAAAAATGAATCTCATTTGTACTTGAAGAGTAGTACTATACTATACTTATTATCCCCATTTTAGAGGTGAGGAAAATGAGACCCAGGAAAGTAAAACAATTTGCCTAAACCCATGAGTAATACACAGCAGAGCTGGAATTTGAACATAAACTCCCTGTACCCAAATACAGAAACTTTCAGAATAAAGACCTTAAAAATGGAATCTACAAAGCAATAAATAAGAATTCCTTGAGTCATTCAAGATTAATTCTTTCTTTATCAGCATAGCCTACATATTAGCTGCATCAGTAAGCCCAAAAGAGACAATATATGGAGAATGAGACATTAGCCAAAAAGATCAAAATTGCAGATAACTTGGTTATATGGTATGGGTACCATTATGAGGTGAAGGAAAAGAAAAGGAAGAACTTTTCCCCTTGGCCTTTAGTCCTTAGTATCTTGATCTATCCCTTTGAAGTTTCAACTGAATTGGCCTATAGGGGCAATCCTTCAGAACATGTTCATGTGTTCAGTAATTCTTCTGTTGTGTACAACAATTCATGACCCCATTTGGAGTTTTCTTAGCAAAGATACTAGAGTGGTTTACCATTTCTTTCTCCAGCTCATTTTATAGATGTGAAATGGAGGCAACCAGGGTTAAGTGACTTGCTCAGAGTCACACAGTTAGTAAGTCTCCAAGCCTGGATTTGAACTCATGAAGAGGAGTCTTCCTGATCCTAAGCACTCTATCCACTGCATCTCCCAACTGCTCCCAGATCATGCTCAGATTACCTAATTTCTGGTTCCAGTTGACAACATGGAAACTTTGGGATTTTATTCCAACCACTTAGTAATTGAGCATGAAAGCATTTTGTGTTTTAGCATAACACAGCAAACCCTAAATGTTCCTGTGGTCCTCTTGGCCCCTAGGATAGAGGCAAGGGGCCAGGATACTACCAGGTCATAGCAAAAACCCAAAGTATTTTCAGATCACAGTAAAGAGATAGCCATAGGCAAGCCTCAAAGATAGCACATGGAGGGACAAGAAGGAGGAATAGAAATTTGTTCCTGATCAAGTAATAGATTCCACAGATCAATTTGATCAAACTACTATATACAGAAAATAGTATGCAACAATCATAAGTTCTCCTAGTTGACCAGGCTCTATATACACTTTAGAATAGAGAGAAATTTGAAAAAAAATATGAAAATTCTAAAGCTTTAGTGTCAGCCAGAAGTATTCTTTTATTCTTTATGTTTTTTCCCCTCTCACCTTGTGCTATTAACTTGAAGCAACTGGGAGAGAAAAGAAAAGAAAATTCATAAAAGAGGAATTGGGCCTTGAGAGTTCTAGAATCACCAATAATGCCAATGAATAATGAGCAATGATGGCAGAAAAGGCCGAGTAGACAGAACTTTACCTTCTTGATAAATTCCAAGACTCTTTAGATTTTCACAGACCATGGCATTCTGTCAAAATGCACTCTGCCCCCAGTCTTAGCCCGGCACCTCCTGTGGCTACAGAATTGGCAGCCTCTCCCAGCTGGCTGCAACTCAAGAAACAGGCAGAGAAGCCAAAGGATCACTGAGCTCTGAATTCAAAACAGAAGGCCAAGCCAAAAAGGATAGCAAAACTAGGGCCAGACAGAATTAAAAACCAAAGACTGGCAATTGCCTACTGCACTTCCAGAAAGTCAGACATAGATTTCTTGCTCTGGCATGACTATGTCCTTTTGCAATGTAAGAGAACTGATAACTGAGTTAAGCATCCTTTAAGGTCCATTCCACCTCTACTCTTCTGTAGTTCCCTCCCATCTCTTGGAGTACACACAACCAGTTCAAAGGAGTTGACAAAATGGTCAATAATGATAGGCTATCAAGTCAACATCACCACTGGATCTTTCAGGATTTGATCTCCCTATCCCAGATCAGCTTCTAGTTTAAAGATAAACTGTCATTTGTCACACACACACACACACACACACATACACACTATTATTTATGCATTTTTATCACTGCCTAACACAGTGTCTGATCATGGTCTGTATCACAGTATATACTCAAAAACTGAATTATTGAATTGAAATTTGAAAAATTGAATTAAAATTTTCTATCAAAATTCTTTCAAAATTTCAGTGTTTCATCTGATTCTGATCTCAATGGTCTTTAGTTGAGATCCAGGACAGGTCACTCTATGCTTCACTTTTCCAGAAAGAAGAATAGAGTTGATAATATTCAAGCTGAGAAAATAATAGGGGCTCTATATATAATTATCAAAACGTATATAATACTTGACCATCTCTGCTTCACAAAGGTAGTATAATTATTAGGAATATGATGTGTGAAATCACTGAGAAATAAGATCTTGGTAGTGCTGTGCCTGTTTTATTTGCAGAAATTGCTGAGTTACATTAGGTGGAAGCATCTCCCCTTTATTCCCTTACTAAATTTTTTTTTTCTGGAAGGTCCTACCCTAGACAAGAGATAGAAGAAACTAAGGCTTCCAGTCTAGGGGATCTGCACTGTCTTGTGTCTCATTTTCCATTTTCCGGGAAAATTATTCCCCTTGAACTTCCTGCTAGAAAATCAGTTTATGACTAGGATCAGGAAATTTGAAGTAAAATTCCATCCATCTATCCCATCAGTCACAACATGGGGGCAATGAGCTAGTTTTGCTGAGAACTAGTAGGGCAGCATTTACATAATAATTATATTGATGACAACATTTTTTGGAGTACTTTGACATTTGATTGCAAAGCACTTTCTCAAAACAACACTGTGAAGTAAGTAGTGCAAATATTTTTATCTCCATTTCACAGATGGAGGAAATTGAGAATAAGTAAAATTAATTAACTTCCCCAATTAAACACTGAATAAATGTCAGATTCTGGATCCAAACACAGGTCCTTCTAATTACATGACCAAATGACTCCTATGAAGTGGCAAAGGGTGGATTCAAAAATTCAATCCTACTTTCCATATGAAGAGTCAAGGCATACGACATGCTTGGGCCTACAAATAGTTACATAGAATAAGATGTTTGAGCAATGTCCTCAAAGAAGAGAAATAGTTTCCAGGGATAGAAGGTCTTTCAGTAAAATTTAACTCTCTTGAGGGTAGGGTAAGGGATTTCTTTTTGCCTTTGTAATCCCAGAAACTAGCACAGAGTCTTGCACAAAGAAACCTTCTGGATAAAAGAATGAATAAGTGACTTGCTACATCCTTCTACTTCAGGGGAAAAAATCCATTAAAAAAAAGAGAAAGAGAAAACAGATCAGGTATTTCCAGAGGTCTCCCAAGTCAGGGAGATCATCTCATTCTTTCTCTTTAATTTTAAAGTTTTAGTTCCTTTGTCCCATCTTCATTTTTTTAAACACTTACTTACCTTCCATTTTAGAATCAATACTACATATTGACTCTAAGGCAGAAGAGAAGCAAAGGAGGGCTAGGCAGCTAAGGTTAAGTGACTTGTCCAGGTTCACACAGATAGGAAATGTCAGAGGCCAAATTTGATCCCAGGACGTCCCATCTTTAGGCTGGTGATTTATCCATTGAGCCATCTTCTTTTTTTTTTTTAATACACATAAAACCCACCTAGCAGATTGGAACATCAAAATAAGGGCATGCAGAATAGAGTGCTCACTCTGTTGAATATTTTGAATAGCTTGATGCAATTTAATTTATCTAAAATAGGACAAAATGAATGATTCAGCTCATGACTCAAGAAAGATGTGTTTTCTACATCAGTGCCAAGTTCCCATGTCAACTTCAGGTAACGGTGGAGGAAGCTGATGCAAATTGGTAATTGTGCCAATCAGTGTGTGAAAAGATCTCTAAACCAGAAGTTAAAAGGTTTGCTCCCTAATTCTAGTTTTTTCATTCACTAGATGTGTGATTTTTGGACAAATCACTCTGGGTCTCTGTTCCCTCTTCAGTAATATAATGTTAAATACCTGTCCCTAGTCCAAGAGGACAACTGTAAGTCTCAAACGAAATATCTACCAAAGCTTTCTGCAAAACACATGCATCACAAAAACGCAGTAGAGTATCAACAACAGCCTCAAAATCAACCCTAATTCATCTGAGAGGTGACATCCCACCCCAGCAAGATATGTCCATTAGAACTCAACCGTTAAGATTATTTCCTTATCCATAATCAACTATATATTTTCATAAAATGAACCGGTAGAATAAGTTGTGTTAATAGATAAAGATGTATAAAGCAGACTATTTTCCCCATTTCCAGCCAAGATTTTCATAGTGCATTGACTGATGTTCAATTACAAAGCCGTTTCCAAGAGTCTTGAGTTTGATATTCAAGTATCAAGTTTCAAAGGTGTCAAAATGCTCCGAAGAGTTTCCAATTTGGGCCAAGCTATGTTTTGGCCAATCTATGAGAGGGTACATTGGGATGCAGGGATGGTTTTCAAGTGATATTTCTTTGACCTGCACTCACGCTATCTATACACATAACATATTGCTGGCCTCAGGGAGAAAAGGAGGGAAGAAGACCTCTGGAACCCTCTGCCAGCTAAAGAAGACCACCCAATTACATCCCCTTGCCCATAGCCCATCTCTCACTGTAGGCCAACAGAGAGGTAATATCCTTCGACATTTTTCTTCCACTGACACTGGTGATCAAAATTACCAGATTATTATAAGTGTCCAGTAGAAGAGAATGAATGCCACCAATAAGACTGATGCATAGGGGAGTCCCAGACCAATTCTTTAACCCTTTGGATAGAGAGTTGGGATAGAAATGTAATATCCAGAAGAGAAGGACCTATACCAATCTTTAATAATAACAGCTAACCTTTATAGATAATGCTTTAAGATTAGCAAAGCATTTTACATATATGATTTCATTTAATTATCATAAATAATTCTATAAGCTAGATACTTTTGATATCTTTACAGGTGAAGAAATTCAGGTTCAGAGAAGACAACTCAGAGGTGTGATGGATACAGCTTGGCTTGTGAAAGCTAATTGTTAAATTTTTAGTGTGAGAATTTATATCACAGAAATTGGTCAGTGGTACAAATCAGGATTTGATTTATTGATTTGCTGATTTTCTAAACTTAAGAAAGTGATGGAGGAAATGTTAATGCAGATTAAAACTTCAACGTGTTTCACAAATGCATTTTTTCTTTTCTGGAGATCCAGTTGTTAAACATTTATCAATATATCCCTAAATGTAGTGACTGATCCATGGTCATACAGTAGTAGGCACCATAACTCAAATGGAGGTCTCCTGATTCAAAATTCAGCACTTTTCCCATTATACCACCCTGGCCTTTCCACCGCCATTTTGGCAAAGATGGCTTCTAATATGGAGGATAACACATGGTGATCTAAAGGGTCAAATGATCTCTGTATCGAGGAGTGCATCCTGGAAAGTAGTTGAACTAAAGGTATATAAAGGTATATCACCTAGCCCATAAGGATCCTAAATATTCTCTTCCCCAAGTAACTCTAGACCAGAATGGATGCCTCAGGTCTACTATAATTTAGGGGTTACTATGAGGAAATGATGAAAAAAAGAATGCCTCACAGTCTATTAACACTAAGTGAGAGGTCATTATCGAGACCATTAACAAAACCTTCCAGGTCCACCCAGAAAACCCCAGAATATGATCTAACTGTGACTTAGCTCCTTTTCTAGACTATAAGGTATAGAGTTTCTTAGACCCATAATCCTTAGTTAACCTCAAAGCCTTGAAACAATGATATTCCTTTCCTTTTCTGTAGTTGTGCTTTAAGGAGTGACTCTGGTTTAATTACAGGCAAAGTGACATTTCAGGGCATTTAACAAATGATATCTATAGCTCTCTACATCTATTCAAAGGAAGTTTCAAAGCATTTTAGGATCTTTGAGCATAAAAGTATTGGAGGTGCTATGTAAATGTAGGTTATTATTACAACTTAATGAAATCCCCCTCAAGCAAAACCTGCTAAAATCCACACAGTACAGAATACATATATCACATACTTTTTTTTTAATTGGGGGGCAATTAATTAACAAACATATAAACAATTTGCTTTTCCAAAGTTAACAAATGGACACGAAAGTTCAAAACTAATAGCTGCCTAAACTCAAGGGAAATGATTACAGAAAACCACAACCACCCATATATATGCCCCCCAACCACCCTCCTATTGGATTTGAATACCTCTTTTCATTAAGGATTATCACCTTCCCCTCAGACAGCTATAGACTGTACATAGCAGATCAGAATTCTTTAATTTCAAGATCACCAGGAACATGATCTATGATGCTCCTGGGATCATAGAATTTCAGAGTTGGAGAGATCTTAGAGACCTTCTAGCCCAGTTCTCTATTTGTGGCCCGAGGACTCCTTGGGGGTCTGCAAGACTCTTTCAGGAGATCTGCAAGATCAAAACTCTTCTCATAATAATAAGACGCTTAAAAATAAGATATTTTAATTTCTAAAAAATATGATAAACAAAATAGACATAATCCACATGACCAGAAGCTTTTGGTGTGGTTCTCAATAATTTTTAAGAGTATAAAGGGTTCCTTCATGATGAAAAATGCCATCTGCCTCCAGAGAAAGAACTGATGGAATCTGAATGCAGACTGAAACATTCTATATTTCATTTTCTTTCTTCATTTTTTTCAAATTCTCTGCCACAAAATTACTAATATGGAAAAATTTTTACATTATTGTACTTGTAAAATCTATATCAGAGTGATTGCCTTCTGGGGGGGGAAGGTAAGATAGAGAATCTGGATTAAAATTTTTAAAAATGTAACAATTTAACAATTGTTTTTACATACATTGGGGAAAAATAAGCTATTTGAAAAAAATTTTTGAAGTATTGTTCTAATCAAATTCTCTTATTTCAGAGAAATGAAGGAATTTTCCCAAAGTTATAAAGTAAATTCAAGGCAAAAAAGTAGTTCTATACACTGTATATAAATGATTATCTTTGGAGCTGATGGATGATAGGACAGAGGGACATGTGGAGATAACATATGATGATTTTAATTAGTTGAAAGACATTTATTAAACTTTTGAAAGTACATTTGGCTTTAGAATATGCTGTATTATAAATGTATTTTGTTATAAAATATAAATTTTTTGTTATAAAACAAAATTGTGTTTCATGTATATGTATGGATTTTTTTACAAAATAATGTGGCATAAAAGAAAGAATATGGGAATGAGAGTCAAAAGTCCTGAATTTGAATCTTAATTCTACCTTGAAAAAATGACTTAACTTCTCTGAATCTCAATTTCCTGATCTATAAAATGTAGAAGTTTGACCAGATAACTTCTAAGGTCTCTTTCAACTACAAATCTATCATCACATGATGCTAATCCTGTTGAGTGAAAAGAACACTGAATTTTGAGTCAGGAGACACCTAAGTTTCTTATCTTAGTCTTAATGCTTACTTTGTGATGATGAGCAAACTTCCCTGAGCCTCAGTTTCTTTATCTATAAAATAAGGGGAATAATATCTATAGTTCTTCCCTTATGGGATGATTGTAAGGTTTATAAACACAGAAGCATTATATTAATGTCAGTTCTTATTATTTCCCATTAAATTTACCACTGAATTATATTTTTCTAATTCATACTAAAATTGGTCCATATTCTCTGAGCACATAGCAGAGAGAAACAACCCAGAAATAAAGTAGATGGCAAAGCTGGTTTGGAATGAAAAGTTTGTCACAGCCTATATAGCGGATAATCCACCTGTGGTTAATGGTGAAATGCTAGTATTTTAAACCACAAACATCCGAACAAAGGACTACAATTAGACAGGTATAAATGATGCATGAATGATCATGTGGCCCAATTTGGGGTAGTCTTTAAAGTTTTTGTGTCTTTCTCCAGATCCACTTTTTTAAATGTAGTCATCCATGGTAATTTTTCTCACTCCATTTTGAATGTATCCATAATAACTGGAGATAGTTTAGTGGTCACCGCATTAATCTGAGAATAAGGAATGAAAAGAATGATTCATTTCCTATTCAACAGTTCTAAATACAAATTAACAAAAAAGCCCCTCTAATCTTCCTTATGGATTTAGATGGTTCAGAAATATGCAGAGCACTTGAAAGCAATAAAAGAAATAACCTAAGAAAATTAAGCAAAATGAATTTGCAATTAGTTTGCGAAATTGCGATAAATGCATTTTGAAAGCAAAGAGTAAAATGTAACTTTGTTCAGTGTAATTTGAAATTGCCTTTTGTGCTTAATATAGTTCACTTATAATTAGATGAAGATTTTGTTCTGGCTTGAAACATTCAAAGTTCCATCTTGAGATTGCTATGTACTGTGTACACAGAACTTTTCAGCAAGAAAGTCTACGGCTGCCGGCGCGTTTGCTTTGACAGCCTTTATCCAAGCTTTATAGAAATGAAGGAGTGAAAGAACACAGCTGGTTGGAACAATGGGGCATGTTCAACATTAGGCCAAACACTTTAGATATTGCAAAATATTGCAGGCTATATTTATAGCTCTGAGCAGGTTTTTGAAATTCATGCTGATACTGCCATACTCTAGCTTATTGGACCAAATTGTCATTTAATGATTAAAATTATCTTTGGGGATTTTTAAAAACTGCTTTCGATGGCAAGGGCTGTTAGACTAACCTCTGAGCAATACCAACACGGCGGTGACTTGGGAACCTTTCTGGAAGTACCTCAAGATGTCTTGGAATTTCGTGTTTGTTCTAGCCATCTTTCCATTACCATTCTTTATGCTTAAGACAGCTATAATATTTTGTATGAGCCAATGTTTTCCCTTCAAAAAAAGTGGATACAGCTCTGGATAATGATCATTCCAGCCTTGAAAGTAAGTACAAGCTCACACCCACAGTGCCTACAAAAAAAATACTAAACGATTTCATCAAAGAAGAAATAAATCCAGCAAGGAAAGAAAAAAAAAGGAGCTCTCCCAAGAAATTGATGTGGATGAATAAGGAACTTATCAGTCAACTTAATTTTCTTTAAAGGCACATTTAGAAGGTTGAAGCAAGGGCAGGAAATTAAAGATGAATACAGAAGAATGACACATTCCTATAATAGCATTTATAAAGCAAGTTGAGGTTTGCAAAATGAACCGCACAACCACAGTGGGATGTAGGTACTATTATTATAACCATTTTACAGATGAGAAAATTGAGGCAGATAAAGTTTAATAGCTTCTCCAGGATCACATGGCTTATAGGTGATGGATTTGAATTCAGGTCTATCCTGACTCCAGGCCCAATACTCTATCTACTGCTCCATCTAGGCAACTTCTAAAAATAGGATCAGGTGTAGTAAAGAGCTGAATGAGCTAAAACTGGTGACAAATAATAAAAATTAAAAGAACATTTTTAGCTATGGGGTTGGTGGGGGTAAGGGGTGGGATGTCAGAAGAAAATTAATAAAAACGAGAGGGTGCCTACTTTGGGCTAGAAGTGACATTAATAAAAGACAAGAAGGAAGAAAGAACTAGTCAACTCTCATTTTGCTTCTGTTTTCTCTATCAAAGAGAATACTGCAGACCTGGAAGGAATGAACAAAAATGGCTATCAGGTAAAATCAATTCTAAGTGAAGAGGTGGAAGGAAGCCACCTATTTACCTTCAATGAGTTCAAACCACCAAATCTGGATTAGCTACATCCAAGATAGCTGGATATTATTGATGATTCACTTACAACAACTATTGAAAAATGATGAAGGAAACAAGTAAAGAAGAGAAGGAAGGAAGGAAGGAAGGAAGGAAGGAAGGAAGGAAGGAAGGAAG
>NC_058131.1:517468005-517475442 GCF_016433145.1 Gracilinanus agilis
GAAGGAAGGAAGGAAGGAAGGAAGGAAGGAAGGAAGGAAGGAAGGAAGGAAGGAAGGAAGGAAGGAAGGAAGGAAGGAAGGAAGGAAGAAAACAATCATTTATTTAAGCACCTATTATTTGCTAGGCAATTTACTAGGTGATTTACAAATATTATTTCATCTTATTCTCATGAAACCCTCAGAGATAGGTTATATTATTATCCACATTTTGAGGAAAATTGAGGAAACTGAAGCAAAGACTAAGTTATTTGCCCGTAGTCACAAAGTGTCTAAAGCTGGATTTGAACTCAGGTCTTCCTGACCCCAGGCCCATTCTCTGTCCACTAAATCACAAGAACCACAGAAATGAACATAAGAAGCCACTGTTGTTTTTGTTGGTTTTGTTTTTTTAAAGGAAGAGAATGTAGTCTTCAAACTAGGGAATGGTTAATTTATATTCAATGTCTGTCAAATTCTATTTAAGGAATGATTTATGAGAATATAAAAAGTTAAGCAATGATTCCTAAAATTATGTAAGTCTTTTTAAAGAAAAAGTCATGCCAAGCTAACCTCTTGTTTTACAGGCTAATAGATTATTAATAGGTTGGGGAAATTCTATAGACAAAACATATGTGGGTTTCAGCAAATCATCTGACAAAGTCTCTCATAGTCTCTCTGGGGACAAAATGATAAAAGATGGGCAAGACTCTACTACAATTAAATAAAGTCAGAATTGAATTGTAAGATTCAAAAAAACATCCTGGAGGAAGGTCTAATAAATTGTCTCAGGAATCTGTCTTTTACTTAACTAATATTTTATCGACTATTATAATAAAGATTTATTTGGCATAGTTGTGAAATTTTCAGAAGACATGAAGTTGAGTGAGATAGTTAATGTTAGATGACAAACTTAGGATTGAAAGGAATCTTGACAGACTAGTGCAATAGACTGAATCTAATAAGATAAAATTTAATAGGGGTCCAAAAAATACCAACAAAAGAGTTATGACTAGCCAGTGGTTCATATTGAGAAGATATAAGCAGTTTAATGGACTATACAGAGAGATCCTGGATCTGGCTCATATAGGCTTGCGAGAGTCAGCTGTTAACAGGTCAAATCAGAGCTTGATTTTTTTTCTTCTTGATTTTCTAGTCCTAAAAAAGTGATGGAAAAATGTTAATCATGAAAATTAAGCTTAACAGTATATCAGAGGAAGCTAGGTGATAGAATGGAAAGAATTATTAGGTCTGCAGTCAGGAAGACTTGAATTCAAATCCAATTTTAGACATGTAATAGCTGTGTGATCCTGGGCAAACTTCTTTGCCTCTCTCACTTTTCTTGACAGTAAGATCTGGAAAATAATAACCCCTATTCCCAGCATTTTGAGGATCAATTGAGATTCTGTCAGAGGCAGAACTTGAACCCAAGTCTCCATGATTAAATATGTACTCATTATTATTTTATCTTAAAAAGCCAACTCACCAAACATATCAAAATGCTTTTGATGGGCAGTCTTGTTTTCTGCCCCCAAAATCCATCATTGGGATCTCTCGTGGGAACAAAGAAAGACAATTCCAGGTGCTACTGTTCTATAGAGAATAATGTGCTTCTAGTTATCCAAAGTTCTTAAACACAAAAACATCTGACAGAACACAAACACACAGGTGCATACACATTCCATGTTGACTTCAATTGCCATTTGGATCATAATAAGTGAACTATCTCTGAGACAATTAGGAAGTTAGCTCCATAAGAGATTCGAGATTAACTGTTCCTACAGATCATATGAATAGGAAACTCAAGTTTTAAGCCTTGGTCCCAGCCCTGAATTGTTATGTGAGCTCAGACAAGCTATTTAAACTCATTTACTCCCATGAGTAATGACAACAAATGTCGCAGGACTCAGCTGTCATTTATGCATGGCTGATCTACAGCATGGTAGTACATGTACAAGGAGCTGGAAATACACTGGTGGCGGCAGGATTGTTGTTGTCTATCCCTGTCTTTCTCCCAGGTTTGTGAAGGAAATTCCAAGATAACCATATCTATAGCTGCCACTAAAACAAATCAGGCCCCAGATTTTGGAGAAACTCACATTTCTGGTAGTTAGGCAGTTGCTCAAGAATACGACTGAGCTAAGTAAGGCAGTGAAAGATGGCTCTACCAGCCAGTGCTAAAAAGGTGTATAAGTAGGTTCTCAAGTTAAACTTTTTGAAGCATCTCAAAGGTTAACATTTTATAAAGCTTGAAAAGTAAATTATTTATTATTTGCAAATTATTAAACATTCAGCTGGTTAAGGAAGAATGCTACCATTTGCAGCTTTAAAATATGTTATCTTCCACTAAATGAATTTAAAGTATTTTTTTTTTAAAATTGACCCTCTTCTAGCCAAATTCACCTCTAGCTTCTAGAAAAATGGTGGGACTTTTCTCAAGTTCTATGCACATCCTTTGGGTTGACCATCTGCTTCTCTTTTTCTCTTCCAGACTTTCTATTAAGCTTCATTCTATCTTTATCTCTCTATATAAAATATTGGAGGTGAGAGAAACAGAGAACAAAGAGTATGAACTTTCTAGGTCCCATATAACCTTAGAAATGATTCTGACCCAAGTTCTTTAAAGTAGATAAATCTAGTTAGTAGAAGAAATAGATAGTGAATTCAAAATAAGAGGTTTTTCAGTAGATCTAGGTATATTACCATTTGATTTTTTTTGGTTTTGATTCCATGACTATTTCTGAAATCTCTTTTAATTTCTCACTAAGGCCATGCAGATAATAAATACCCAATACATGTTTGCTGATTGATTTTTCTCCCCTTTTTATAATGAGTGATATCTTCGTTTGAAACTACTTTTAAAAGGAACATAATTAAAAGATAAGAGCAAACAATCATCAAAAGAAGAATTTCAGGCTATTAGCAACCACATGAAATAGATAATATGGAATTATTAGTTAGTGTGGCCTTCATATTAGGCCACTGCAACATCCATTTTTATGGTCCCTCAAACTCCATAATTCTTATTCTTCAGCCTCCTTTAAATACCATGTCGTACTTACTCCTTGTCCACCTCAGGTACACACAAGGATGGTCACATCCTAATCTCAACATTACCCATATGCATTCTACTTTCTCAATCAAAAACTAACATTCCTCTTTTTTTATCAAAATTTCCTATCATTAAATCTTTCCCTTTTGACTACACCTAAACTCATTCTTTCCCTTAAAGCAATCATCCCTTTAGCACTTAGTATTTATTCCTGCTCTGACTTTACTTTCTTCTATTCCCAATTTCAATCCTATAATTAAACAGTTCAACTCTATACTGTTCTATTGTCTCAAAATTCTGCTGACCTTCCCCTTCCTCTTCTCATTTGCCTTCCTGTCTTCCTCCTCCTCCTCCTCTTCCTCCTTCTCCTCTCTAGTTACTAGTTCCTTCTCTACTGTTTTCAATCATGCCCAAGTTACTCCCATGCTTAAAAATCCCTGACTATATTCTACCATCCCATCAAGTTATCATCCTTTATCTATGTTTAGCTATGCTTCCTTTCTCAATTCCTCAAAAGATCTGTTTATACTCACTGTTTCCAAGTCCTTACCTCACTTCCACTTATCAACTCAACAAAAACGCCTCTTTCTTAAAGTTACAATGATCTCTTAATTGTCATGACTGATGACCATTGCTTGGTCCTCATTCTTCTTGACTTCTCTGCTACATTTGACATTTTAACTAACCTTTCCTACTGCAGACTCTCTCATCTTTAGATTTTTATAATACTATTTCCTCCTGGTTCTAAATCATGCCACTGACATAAACTTTCTTTGTGTTCCCAGAGAAATCACAACCACTAAGTGATTTAGGCATCCCCAAGATTAGAACCTACAGGGGCAGGTGGTGATCTTCACTGGTAGAGAGTATTCCTCACCAGGAATTCGTGACACAAACTAAAGGATAGGTACCATTTTAAACTGAATTTAAAATAACACTTTGAAAGAATTTAGAGTATGAAAATATTTGAAAGAATATGCCATCATTAGCAAATTAGAAGAGCATAAAATAATCTATCTGTCAAGTCCATGGGAACAGAAAGAATTTATGAGCAAACAAGAGACAGAAAATATTACAAGATATAAAATGGATAATATTGATTATATTAAGTTTAAAAGGCTTTACACATACAAATCTAATGCAACCAAGATTAGAGGGAAAATAGAGATGTAGGGGGAAATTTTTGTAGCAAATATCGCTAATAAATGCCTTATTTCTCAAACATACAGAGAACTGAGACAAATTATAAGAATACAAGTAATTCCCTACTTTGATAAATGGTCAAAGAATAAGAACAGACATTTTTTCAAATGAAGACATCAAAGCTATCTGTTGTCATATAAAAATGTTTCAAATCAATATTGATTTGAGAAATACAAATTAAAACATCTCTGAGGTATCACCTCACAATTAGCAAATTGGCTAATGTAACAGAAAAGAAAAAAATAAATTCTGGAAGGGATGTTGGAAAATTGGGGCACTAATGTGGAGTTGTAGACTGATCCAATTATTCTGGAGAGCTATATGGAACTATGCCTCAAGGACTATAAAAGTGTGTATACCCTTTGACACAGCAATACCACTACAAGGTCCGTATGCCAAAGAGATTTTTTAAGGGTAAAGGACCTGTTTGTGCAAAAATATTAATATCAACTCTTTTTGTGGTGTCAAAGAATTGGAAACTAAGGGGATGTCCATCAATTGGGGAACAACTGAACAAACTGTGGTATATAGTTGTAATGAAATACCTATATGCTATAAAAATGATAAGAATGATTTAAGAAAAATATAGAAAGACTTCCATGAACTGATGCAAAGGGAAGTGAGTAGAATCAGGCAAACACTGTACAGAGTATATGATATAATGGACATTTATGAATGTCTTAGCTATTTTGCAGTGACCTAAGAAATCCTCAAGGACTCTTGATTAAAAAAAAACATCTATCTTCAGAGAAAGAACTGATGGTGTCTGAATGCAAACTAAGACTTACTATATTTCACTTTATTTCTTCACTTTTGTTTGTTTAGGTTCTCTTTCACAAAATGACTAATATGTAAAGAGGCTTTACACTAATGCACAAAGAAAATCTATATCAGATTTTACTTGCCATCTTGAGGAGCGGTGAGTTAAGAATGGAGGGATGGTGAGAATTTGGCTCAAACAAAAACAAAGGCTTAAAAAATGTTTTTACATGTAGTTGTGAGGAAAAAAATATTTTTAAATGACCCAAAAGAGAGTACTCCAAATCATTGATAATGAGAGAAATGTAAATCAAAAAATGCTGAGTTTTAACCTCATATCCAAGAAATTGACAAAAATGGCAAGAAATGGGGATGGTAAATGTTGATGAGTCAGAAATACAAAATCATCAATATACTGTTAGGAGAGCTATGAAATGGTGAAACCATTATGGAAACCAATTTGGAATTATCCTAAGAAAAAAGACTAAAATATCCACATTATCTGATTTGGTGATCCCATTGCTATCAGGTATCCTTAGGAGGTTTAATTTTTTTTAAAGGAATATACTATATCCACCAAAATATTTGTTGCAGAACTTTTTTTCTGTAGAAGCAAAGAACTAGAAACAAAGTAATTGCCATGGATTTGGGGATGACTAAATAAATTATGACACACGAATATAATGGAATATTTCTGTACTATCAGAAATTATGATTAAAAATACAGAAAAGCATGGAATGATATAAATTTCTGAAGCAAAGTGAAGTCAGCAGCACCAGGAAAGCAAAATGTACATTGACTATAGCAACATAATAAAAATAAACACCAATAGAAATGAATAGAATAAAAACCAATCATTCTAGACAACAGAAACTAAAAGCTGTCAAAGTATAGTGACAAAACTTGACCACAAGATGAAAATCTTTCCTTCATTGGAGAGTTGGAGGACTAATGGTGTGGAATGTTGCATATTTTATCAGACTTGTATTTTATGTTCATTAGTTTTACAAAATAGCCTTTTGGGGGGGGGAGTGGAGAGTTCTCTCTCTTTTTTTAATGTTAAAAGTAATGGCTCTTTGATTATACAAGAGAAGAAGGCAATGAGGGTAGTATAAATACAAAAGAAGTTAATTAAAATTTTCAAATTTTACTTAAGAAGCAGTTCTACTTTTATACATCACAGGACATGCATTTAGGTCCTTAGGGGCCCAGTGCCTTGTTTTATAGGTTAGAGAACTGTGGCTCAAAGTCATGAAGTGATTTACTAAAGGTTACATGGCTTAGAAGAGACGTTCAAACTGAAGCCTTCTTACTTCAAATCTAGGGCTCTTTCAAAAAACATTAATTAAGCACCTGTTATGTACCAGATACTGTCTTAAATGCTGGGGGTACAAAAAGAGGCAGAAGAAAGCCTCTGCCTTCAAAGAGCTTACCATCAAAACTTCCATCATATCTTCTCGCCAGGCTTTCTAATTGGACTGCTAAACACTCTAAGAATGAATTTAATCTGACTGTCACAAACACAGAGGGCTTCCACAGAGAGCAGAACAAACAGTTAAATGGGAATTATTTCTCCTCTGAACTTGGATTTCATTTCCAGTCAGTATCACATAATTTAGTCCCTAATTGTTCTCTAATTGTTTCCTATGGGTTATTTTTATTTCCCCAACTAGATTGCAATAGCTTGAATTTCTATATTCCTTTATAATTTGCAAAGCACGTTCCCCCAAAACAACCCTAAGTAGTACTGTTGCCATTTTTCTTATGAGGACACTAAGCTTCTGAAAAGTTAAGTGACTTACATGTGACCACATGGTTAGTGACCAAGACTCAAACCCAAGCTTTGTGACTGAGAACTAAGCTCATTCTACAAGAGCTCCCACTTCAACATTTGTAAACTCTATGAGGGCAGGTCATCATCATTATTAGAAATAATAATAAATTTATTGATAAAATGATTATTCATGATAGAAATTAATGTTGTTTATGATAATTAATAAAAGCTATACGAGTACCTAGCATTCATATGATGCTTTAAGGTTTACACACTGTTTTACAAATATTAGCTTATTTTCTCATCACAATAACCCTTGGAAGTTGGCTCTATTATCTCCATTTCCCAGAAAAATAATGATATAATAATAATGAGCATTTATGTAGTAGTGCTTATCATGTTTCAGGGACTGTGCTAAGCACTTTACAATTATTATCTCATTTGATTATCACAAAAACCTTTCGTTAGTCTATTATCCTCATTTTATAGATAAAATGATGATGGTGATAATAATAATAATAACAATAATAATATTTATATTTATATAGTGCTTGCTATATATCAGGCACTGTGCTAAGCACCTTACAATGATTGTCTCAAGATCCTCACAAAAACCCTTAGAGGAAAGTTCTATTATCCTCACTTTATATATATATATATATATATATATAT
>NC_058131.1:517477025-517497384 GCF_016433145.1 Gracilinanus agilis
CTCTCTCTTTTTTTAATGTTAAAAGTAATGGCTCTTTGATTATACAAGAGAAGAAGGCAATGAGGGTAGTATAAATACAAAAGAAGTTAATTAAAATTTTCAAATTTTACTTAAGAAGCAGTTCTACTTTTATACATCACAGGACATGCATTTAGGTCCTTAGGGGCCCAGTGCCTTGTTTTATAGGTTAGAGAACTGTGGCTCAAAGTCATGAAGTGATTTACTAAAGGTTACATGGCTTAGAAGAGACGTTCAAACTGAAGCCTTCTTACTTCAAATCTAGGGCTCTTTCAAAAAACATTAATTAAGCACCTGTTATGTACCAGATACTGTCTTAAATGCTGGGGGTACAAAAAGAGGCAGAAGAAAGCCTCTGCCTTCAAAGAGCTTACCATCAAAACTTCCATCATATCTTCTCGCCAGGCTTTCTAATTGGACTGCTAAACACTCTAAGAATGAATTTAATCTGACTGTCACAAACACAGAGGGCTTCCACAGAGAGCAGAACAAACAGTTAAATGGGAATTATTTCTCCTCTGAACTTGGATTTCATTTCCAGTCAGTATCACATAATTTAGTCCCTAATTGTTCTCTAATTGTTTCCTATGGGTTATTTTTATTTCCCCAACTAGATTGCAATAGCTTGAATTTCTATATTCCTTTATAATTTGCAAAGCACGTTCCCCCAAAACAACCCTAAGTAGTACTGTTGCCATTTTTCTTATGAGGACACTAAGCTTCTGAAAAGTTAAGTGACTTACATGTGACCACATGGTTAGTGACCAAGACTCAAACCCAAGCTTTGTGACTGAGAACTAAGCTCATTCTACAAGAGCTCCCACTTCAACATTTGTAAACTCTATGAGGGCAGGTCATCATCATTATTAGAAATAATAATAAATTTATTGATAAAATGATTATTCATGATAGAAATTAATGTTGTTTATGATAATTAATAAAAGCTATACGAGTACCTAGCATTCATATGATGCTTTAAGGTTTACACACTGTTTTACAAATATTAGCTTATTTTCTCATCACAATAACCCTTGGAAGTTGGCTCTATTATCTCCATTTCCCAGAAAAATAATGATATAATAATAATGAGCATTTATGTAGTAGTGCTTATCATGTTTCAGGGACTGTGCTAAGCACTTTACAATTATTATCTCATTTGATTATCACAAAAACCTTTCGTTAGTCTATTATCCTCATTTTATAGATAAAATGATGATGGTGATAATAATAATAATAACAATAATAATATTTATATTTATATAGTGCTTGCTATATATCAGGCACTGTGCTAAGCACCTTACAATGATTGTCTCAAGATCCTCACAAAAACCCTTAGAGGAAAGTTCTATTATCCTCACTTTATATATATATATATATATATATATATATATAATAAAAATAACTAACATTTAAATAGAGCTTACTAGGTGCCAAGGACTGTGCTTTACAACTATTAACTCATTCTATCCTCACAACAATCTCAGTGGTGCTATTATTATCCTCATTTGACAGATGAGGAAACTGAGGCAGCAGAGCTTAAGTGACTAATCCAGGGGTTAATGAGTCAACAAGTATTTGGTAAGAGCCTACCCTTTGTACAGCTAGCAAGTGTCCAAGGACAGATTTGAAATCAGATCTTCCTGACTCCAGATCCAGTGCTCTATAACTAATCCTATGTTCTCCACCGTGTTGTTCCTCAAATGTGCCTTGATTTAAAGATAGTTATCACTCACTGTGTTCATTTGTAATTTCATGGTTTCCAAAGTCATTTGCTCATATGTACCCATGAAGTAATTAGTACAAGGATTCTTATTCCTATATTTCTGGGGAAGAAACTAAGACTCTAGGAGACCAAATGATTTGGTGGTGGTCTCACATGGTAAGTGGTGGAGCTGAGATGAAAACTCAGGACCTTCTGAATCCAAAGTTCAGTGATATTTGCATCAGACTAAATATGGCCTCTTTGTAGTGAAGAAATACTAATGCGTTGTACAGCAAGCTCAAGTCCAGAACAGCTTATTTATTTATTTCTACAATCTTTTTTTTGGGGGGTGGATTTCAACAAAACAACAGATGTTGATATTTGAAAGCAGGTAGATATATTGGAATATACTTCTTTTGAGATCAAGATGCTGTTAGATTTAGTAATGCACATCAAGCCCTTTCTCCCTCCCCATATCCTCTCTTGCCAAAACACCAATGGGTACTCTTGCAAGCAAATTTGTGGTTCAGATTTGGGGTAGCTGGGGTTAACTTGGCCTCTAGTTAAATCACTCTGAGATTCAGCTGAGGGTCCTTTAGGCCAAAAGAAAACAAATGCAGTTTGAGGGTTTTGGCAGGGAGCTATTGAAATCCTCAGAGGAGTCCTTGTCAACTGCTTTTTTAATATTTTTGCCAGCAGGCCTATTTGTTTTGATCTCTCAATTTTTTTTAATCTACCTTGAGAACTGCTTTCACCTGAGGATATTGGAATGTGTTTTTAGTCTGTTTGAACCTTCCAATCCTAAGTGACCCATTGTACCAAAGATGGAAAAGAGACCAGGGTAGCTTCAATATTATTCTCTGAAGGCTAAGGGAGAACAATGGAATCTATGAGAAAGATAAAAATATTCTGCTGCTTTTGTTTTGTTCAAAGAACTTCTGGACTGTTCCCTAAAACAAGTCATTGAACAAAATTCAATACTAGTTTGAGTTGTTTTGTTTTTTGTTTTTTGTTTTTAATGTTTAGAGCAGTATGAGTTGGCCAGGCTCTGTGCCTTAGTTTTCCTATTTTCTTACATGTGGGAGTCAAACTAGATGGTCTCTAAGGTCCCTTCCAGCTCTAGATTTGTGTTCCTAATCCACATTTATTCACTCTGGAATTGGGGCCACCTAATATTATCAGGGTTTACTCACTAGTAACATTGTTGTTCTGCCTTCAAGTGTGTTCTTGCATTCTTTTATTGATTGGAGGAGTCGATTCATTTCCCTGATTTCAGAATTAAAGATTCATTTCCTCCTTTTCTATTACTTTATACAAAAGCATAATCTTGTGGCATGCACTACAAATATTGAGCCATGGTCTGTTTTCAAAAACTTTAGACAGTCTCTTTTCCTATAGAAATGGCAAGAATCCTTTCCCCCAAAGTCATTACTAGAGTGAAGTAACTTGGACTTTGTATACAAGTTGCCAACATTGTTGAGGTGAAGGGGAATCACTGGTCCTCCCATGGAAAGCCAGGATTCCTACCCAAGGCAATTAGAAACTGATGCTTCCATTAGGATCAAGAGAGAAGGTTGGCCCTAGGAAAGTTTCTGGGAGTGGGAACTGGATAGGAGCCTCCTCCTAAGCTCTTGGGACACGAGAAATACAACAACACACTCTACCTTAACTGTGAAATAGGTGAAAAAATGTCTAGTTATTCTTCTGCTTTTCACCAAACAATGGTGATCCTAACTGGGTTCTTCCCTCTAATCCTGTGCCATCACCAGCTATTTTTAGAAATTTCATTTATTCCAGAACATTGAAAGCATGGTGAAAATACAAGTTCCTGGCTCAGTTTCCTATGGATAACCTAAGATGGATGAAGGGAACTTTCCACAATATTTTAAATTAGATGGAGTTCATTGTTAGTACCCTCCAATCTTACAAAAGAATTGACCCTTTCTTCCTAATCCATTCCTCCTCAGGGAGAAAAAACCCCATCACTGCCCTTCTTTCTGTTGCTCATTTCAGAACGGCTAGTTTCTCCTGGGAGAGAAAGTATGGCATTATAAAAGCAACCCAGTTTCTGGATTAAGATTTTAAATGTTTCCTCTGATCCGTATTCCCTGTGTAATCTTGAGCAAGTCACTCAACCTCTTTTGTCCCCAGTATCTTCATCTCTAAAATGAGAAGGAATGATTTTAATAAAATGGTTTCTGTCTTAGAGCTCTCTATGATCTCCATGATCTGTGTTCCAAGCCTTCTAATTCAGACAACCCAATCTAAAATCTCAATGACATTAATTTCAGGCATATTTATGTTGTATTTAGTGGGAAACCAGAAAAGCCTTAATTACCCAAAGGAATGGAACTTCAATGTGACCGATACATGAGCACACCATCCCTGCCATGATCCCTTACCAAGAAAGAATGGAAGAGCTATTTTACTTATTCCCCACTACCCACCCTTGAACCCTCTTTTTTCTTCCATCCATGGAAAATGTCCAATTGATCTCTCTTGATTGTACAGGAACAAGCAAATAATGTGGTCATGAAAATGCTTTTTGACCCTGAGAAGGTGTGGAAATGTTTTTGGACTTAAAAGATTCACTGCCAATAAGAGAAGTTTTTAAAAGACCATCTGTTTGGTGCTTATATGACATTTGATCATCACCAGTTTCCAAGGCAGTATTTGGCAGAAGTGAGGTTCAAAGGTGAGGAGTGAAGGCCTTTGCTCTAGATATTTGGACTATCCTTGTGGACAATGGGAAGGTATATGGTGAGTATGAGCAGACTATAATATATTACAATATTGAGTTTAGCCAGAGAAGTAAAGGGCATATCCAAAAGATGTGAGACCAGAAAAAGAGGTAGGTCATTCACATAGGGAAGATATGGAATAATTGATGAACAGTCCACAAGCTCTACAGATACTCGTGGAATTCACAGGAGATATGGGGCAAGGCCCCCTGCATATTGAGTGGGGCACCTTTCAAAAACTTTTAAAAAATGTGAATAAAAATGGCATAACATAAAAGTAAAAGCATTGATCGATTGAGTCTGGCACCACTGGAGGAAACATTCACAGTGATGGAGTCACAGATCCACTGAAGTATTATCAGGGTGCATGAATCCAATTATCATATCTATGCAGTTAACTCATTGGTCTATATACCCAGCTACAATATATCTCCTGAACTCCATTTCTACATCACCAGTTACCAATTGGACATTTTAAATAGATATCGTATATGCTTCATCAGCTTAACATACCCCAAACAGAACTCTTTATCTTTCCTGAAAAACCCACCTTTCTATTAATTTCCCAATTTCTATTATAAGCACCACCATATTTTCATTCACCAAGTTTCAAATATGTTAGCCTCAATCCCTCACTCTTCTTTGTCCCACATATTCATATAGCTGCCAAGTCTGTGAAATCTATTTCTACATCTCTCACATCTCATATCCATCTCCTTCTCCTCATTCGCATTCTAAGTGATCTTCCTGCATCAAGTCTCTCTTTTCCCCAATTGATCCTCACACAATTTCCAAATTGATAATCCTAAAGCAAAGGGCTAGCCAGGCCATTTTCATGCTTAATAGGTTTCAGGGTCTCTGTATTATTTCTGGGATCAAATACTTGCTGCTCTAGTATTTAAAGATTTTCACAGTGTGGCTCCAATATGCCTTTCCAGGCTTTATTATATAACTAGGTCTAAGAAATGTCTCTTATTGTCAACATTTATTTTAACTCTTACCTTCTCTTAGAATCAACACTTAGTATTGATTCCAAGGCAGAAAAGTGGTAAGAGCTAATCAGTGGTGGTTAAGTGACTTGCTAGGAAGTATAAGAGGTAAGATTTGAACCCAGGACCTCCCATTTTCAGGCCTGACACTCTATCACTGACCCACCTAGCTGACCCTTTTTTAAAAAAAATTCTTGTCCTCTGTCCTAGAATTGTCTTCAATAATCTTATTAGGAAGAGAAACCATAAAAATAAACAGATAAATAAAAAACACCTGACCTTAGTTTTTTCATCTGTAAAATGGTGGAGTTTGCCATTCCCCAATTGATAAATTGGCAAGGGACATGAATAGGCAATTTTCAGATAAAGAAATCAAAATTATCAATAGGCACATGAAAAATGCTCTAAATCTCTAATAATTAGAGAAGTGCAAATCAAAATAACTCTAAGGAGATTGGCTAACATGACAGCAAAGGAAAGTAATAAATGTTGGAGGGGATGTGGCAAAATTGGGACATTAATGCATTGCTGGTGGAGTTGTGAATTGATCCAACCATTCTGGATGGCAATTTGGAACTATGCCCAAAGAGCGCTAAAAGATTGTCTGCCTTTTGATCCAGTCATACCATTGCTGGCTTTGTACCCCAAAAAGATCATAGGGGAAAAAGACTTGTACAAAAATATTTATAGCCGAGCTCTTTATGGTAGCAAAAACCTGGAAAACGAGGGTATGCCCTTCAATTAGGGAATGACTGAACAAATTGTGGTATCTGTTGGTGATAGAATACTATTGTCCTCAAAGGAATAATGAACTGGAGGAATTCCATGTGAACTGTAATGACCTCCAGGAATTGATGCAGAGTAAAAGGAGAAGAACCAGGAGAACCTTATATACAGAGACTGATACACTGTAGTAAAATAAAATGTAATGGACTTCTCTACTAGCAACAATGCAATGATCCAGGACTCTTCTGAGGGACCTAGGAGAAAGAATGCTATCCACATTCAGAGGAAAAACTGTGGGAGTAGAATCACAGAAGAGAAACAACTGCCTGATCACATGGGTGGATGGGGATATAATTAGGGATATTGAATCAAAATGAGCACCCTAAGGAAGAACAGCAAGAGAGGAAACACAGAAGAAAATCAACTGCTTGAATACATGGGTTGATGAGGACATGATTGGGGATCGAAAGTACCACAGCAATGCAATTATCAACAATTTGGAAATAGGTCTTGATTAATGACACAGGTTAAAACCAGTGGAAATGCATATCGGCCAGGGGAAGGGGGAGGTCGGGGGGTGAAGGGGAAAGTAAGAGCATAAACCATGTAACCATGTTAACTTTTCTAAAATATAAATACTAATAAATGTTTAAAATAAAAAAATGAGCACCCTAGCACAAATATCAATATTATGGAAATAAGTCTTGATCAATGACACAGGCAAAACCCAGTGGAATTGTGTGTTGGCTAATGGAGAGGGTAGGAGGAGGGAAGGGATAGAACATGCATCCTAAAACCATGAGAAAATGTTCTAAATTAATTAATGAAAAATGAAAAATGAAAAAATGCAGGAATTTGAAGGAATGAAGAATAAAATAATTTATTAAGCACCTTCTATGCACTAATCTCTGGGGATGACCAAAAAAGCATGTGATTCTCTGGTCTCAAAGAGCTCAAACTCCAATGAAGAAGGCAATGTATTTTAGGTCATTTCTATTGATAAAATTCAGTTTCTGCTAAATTGTTTGACAATGCCAAGGATTTTGGATGCAAGAGCTTTCTTTTCCAGGTCTTCAGTAGCTCTATGAAAACCTTGAGTTCTATCTAGCTCTATCAATCAGCAATTCTACAAATTAATGTAAGGCAGTATATATTATGAGTGCTAAATAAATTATATGAGAATATATACTATAAGGGAGAGATCACCTCCTACAAGGATTATCAGGAAAAACTGCTAAAAGGAAGTAAGTTTTGAGTTGGGTCTTTGGCTGGTATTTGGGTAAGTGGAGAGAAGTAGGGAGGCAAGGAGAAGAAGCAAAAGGAACAATGTGAGCAATATCTCTAATCCAAAAAAGAGCAAGGTTCATTCAAAGGACGAAGATGAAACTAGTTTGTCTGGAGCAAAGGGTTTGTGTTCAAGCCCCAGCTCTCTGTTCAGGGAGATGAGATGCCTGGTTAAGTGGCCCAAGAGAAAGATAGCTTTCATGCAATTTTCCTTTTCAGTGCATCATCTCAAACGGCTTGTTTACTGGGCTGAAAGAAAAGAACCAAAAGACAGATTGAAGATGAGGAATGCTTTGTACCCAGCTTTTTTTCTTTTTTTTTTTTTATTTTGTCTGCTGATGCAGCTGAGCAGTCCATAAAAAGGTATGAGAACAATTACCAGGTCAGGAGTGAGATTTCAAGTTTAAATTACTCTATTAGCAGCTACATCAAAGAGGTTTTAGTTGACCACAGTGGGGCATATGGCAGACAGATAGACAGACAACAAAGTAAGACAAAACTTTTGAGAGCTCTTTGACATGAAATATACGGTTTTTGCTACAAAAAGTCAATATGTCAAGGCCCATGATTTTGTGAATGTGAGAAGTTCCAGTATTGGGACTTCCTTCCACCAAAGTTATGCCATGCATAGTCTTGGAACATTGCCTAAGGCTCAGATAGGTCGAAACCTGCCAGTCATCACATAGCTAGTGAGGGTCAAATATGGCACTTGAATTCAGGTCTTCCTAATTCCACACCTAGTCTTTATCCACCACATCATGCAGCCTCTTGGCCTTATATTAGGTGGGTTGAGAAATCAGTAGGAAATCTGTCCCCTCTTTCCCATGAGACCTCAAGGTTATCTCCATATTCTCTAAAAATAAAGTCAGAAGGTTTAGCGGGAGAAGAAATAGAGTCCTGAGTCTAAATAGTCTAGTGATCTGTGATCTCATCAATACAGATATTTCCTACAATAATAAAGATCACAACCTATCCATGTCTCCCCATCTGGTGTGGTTCTTGACCCTATCTTCCCCATCTACCACAGGGTTCCATGCAATGTGATCAGAACTTTTCTTGAGTTCTCTGAACATTACAAGGATGCTGTTAGATCATGCTGGATATTGCTTGGTTATTCCTCACTCTCAATATATGTCTAACCCAACTTGTTTTTGATAACATTTCTTGAATAATATCCTTTTGGTTTTATTAACCAATTTATTTCTTTATTATGTAATATTTTTGGTATTTATTATTGAGTTTGTTAAGGTTTATGTGAATCTATATTCCTTTAGTACTTCACACATTGGCTGGTCATTGGTTGATCAATGAAGTTCACATTCCTTCAATACTATGTGTACTCACTGATCACTGGACTAGGGGTTCACATTTAGAGAATCAGCAACTAAATACCTATAGAATTAAAACTTTACGAATCTAAATATTTCTGTCCCCATTTCCACCACTCTTTGGCCATCACTGCAGATGCAAGAGACCACATGGGACTGGTAAATATCTTGTTCTATTTGTTGCTGTGGCTTATCTACTGATGATGAAATTCTCCACTCTTAGCTAAATTGATCTGGTGAAGAAGGAGAGGAGAAGGATACAGTTGGTTGCTCTGTTTTTTACTTGAAGCCTTTCTAGCATGATAGTATTTGCCAAGACACTTGTCCAATAGCATAGACAGGGCCACCTTCACACTATAATATAGCTTTGCAGAGGAAAATGGATTATACAAGTATTCAATCCTTTTTGATTACAAAGCTCATGAACTTACAAAAGCTTGTGTGAAAACAGGCTTATCAAGTCAAACACTAGATAGCACCTAAAGGCATGGATCTTTCTCAGCTGGTAGTGTGAGTAGAGAGTTTGCACATGATGACAGAGGACAGTGTTTCAGGAAAATGAGTCTCTGTTGTGAATGGCAGAAATTCAATAGAAAGTTCCAGTTTGCTCTTTATTGGGCTCGAATGTGAGATTCACATAGCAGATTTGCAACAAATATTCCAAACCAAAGTGATGAAGCAATGAGTTGAGCATATACTGAAAAGGGAAAGAACAAAGTAGAAACAAATGGATAGAGAAATAGAGAACAACTTAAGATGCTTCCCTTGATGATGCTAAAGGTGGTCAACTCTCTATTCCTGGAAATGCTTCACTAACATATTTGAGGGCTACGAATTTCCATCTATAGAATGTTCTTTTTCTTAAGTCTTACATAGATTTTACATGAACTGTTCATGCTTTGAAATGTCACTGAAAAACATACATCTAGCTAAAGTATCTTTTGTAAACTTAACTTCCACCAGAATACATTTTGCTTGGGTCATGTCACTGTCACTTCTAGGTTTAAATCAGAGAATTTTGGGATAAGGAAACTAGGGACCAGACAGTCTTAAATATTTTAACAATATCCTAGCCCAGGCCGTTATCACCTTATACTTGGAACAATATTACAGCAATGTCTTAAGGTTCCACTTTCCCAGTTTGTAATCCATTCTCCATACAACTGCCAAAATATGCATCATGAAATAAAGCTAACTACGGCACTCTTCTGTTCAATAAGCTTCAGCAGCTCCCTATTGCCTCTGAAACAAAATATGAAGTCCTCAGTTTGACATTTGAAACCTTTGACAATCTGGATCCAATTTATCTTCTGGCTTTATTTCACATTACTTCCCTTCATGCATTCTTTATTTTAGTCAGACTAGCCTACTTGCTCTTTTCCAAACTCAGCACTCTATATCCTACCTTTTATGACTTTGTCCAGGCTGCCCCCTATCTGTAGAATGCCGGTTTTCCTTACCCTCATTTATTAGTCCCCAATCCATGGATCTCCTTTTACAAGAAGTCTTTCCTGGTCCCCTTTTGACCAGACTCACTTCTTCAAAATATGGTGTATTTAGGTTTCAGTTCATATACTGATATGACTAGTAAACTATAAGTTTCTTGAGGTAAGGGACTGCCTTTTTTTCATTTTGTCTTTCTATGTGATGCTCATATCAGAGCCATCTAGTAGGTTATTTTAAAAACTAGAGAAGTAAGATAATTTTAAAAGTATCATATTGAATTTATTATGTACATTTTAAAAGTAAACTGTGATAGAGATTTATTGTTTCACATATAATCTTTTGTGGGGGATTATTCTATATATGGAAATAGTCCCCTTTTTGGTTGTTTAAATCAGAATAAAAATCAATTAAAAATTATAGTTGGATTGAATTGGATTAGATTATCCAAAGTTCACAAAATAATAATGACTCCAAGGGAAAAAGAGGTCAGAGATTATATCATGATTTTTAAAAAGTCATTGCCCTTAGAAGATAAACTGATTAGACTCATTCATGTGCCCATGAATGTCAAATCCAATATGGCCTCATTTCTAAACTCAAATTTTTACTTCACATTTTCAATTAGGCATGGGGTGAAATGTCTCTTTATGGAAATCTTGACTCACTTGCTGCCTGCCATTGTGGGCGTATTAAAAGATATGAAAGTTATAAAAAGATATTAAATATGACTATAATATAGTTCTAATTGTTTCCATCCTCCAAAGACTGTGATCACTACTTATTTCATTGGCTGTCAAGAAAATCTCAGGTGATTGGAGTTGCATACTTAGAAGAGCAAAGAGAAAAAAGAAATGGAAAGAAAAGGGGTCTAAAGAAATGAACTACTTATACTCTTTTCCTTATGAACTTTCTTTGTATTACTTTGTATATATTTTGTATATGGAGGAAGGATGGCAAAATAGAGAACTGCCTCAAACCTGAAGAGTAGCTAGGTAGTGCAGTGGATAGAGTACCACCTGGAATCAGAAAGACACAGGTTCAAATCTAGTGTCAGATACTTATTCCTCATGTGACCCTGGGCAAGTCACTTAACCCTGCTTGTCTCAGTTCCTTATCTATAAGATGGGCTGAAGAAGAAAATGGTAAACCACTCCAGTATCTTTGCCAAGAAAACATCAAATTGGGTCATGAAGAGTTGAACATGACTGAAACAACTGAACAGCAACTCAGACAAGAAGTTTTGAGTTCAAGTCCCACCACTGAAATATATTGTGTTTGAGTGACCCTGGGCTAGTCGCTTATCATTCTCAATGACCCAGGCAACCATATACTGTAAATTTCAGAAAAGTCATGATCTGTATTGCTAGAGGAAGTTCCTCATCAGGAATTCCTTACACTAATGAAATCACAGGTGTGGACACAAAAATATTTTCTGAGCTATCTTGATTCTTTCTGTGTTGGCTAGTCTGTCTCCATGACTTAATGTAGGGCCACAGCACATAGTAGATTCTTTGTAATATTTGTTTATTTAGTGATGATAAGGACACTGACCAAGTTAGATCAAGCCAAGTCTAATCAATATCCCATCCATTCCTAATCTCTGCTTCCCTACATCAAAAGAGTTATTGAAAAATTCCCCTTGAGTATTTTATTCCATGACAGTATTTCTTTTTTCACAATACACTTCAGGGAACTTTAGGGTTTGGACTTTTCAAAATGCAGAAGTGAAGGGTCACTTAGTCATTAGATTAGTGGGTAAACATGCAGGGGTGGGATTTGGTGGAGAATGGGCTGGGACTGCACTTAGGAGAGGCCTGACAGCTGAGGTACAAGTCAGGGCTAGCAGCCCTCTCCAACTTTCATAATTATTAATCTGCATAAATGTAATAATTTGTGCTTGAGTTTAATCATCCATCAGTGTGTTTGCATTCATCATTTGTAGCTTGTTTATACATTTTGAATCTCTGCCTCTTCCTTGCAAGGCAGCTGGAAGCCAAGATTTTCCAAAACCCTTAAGTACCCCCATACTGTGTTTGGACAGCATCTCCTGCAAGTCTAAGAAGGCAGAGGAGTTCTGTTTGGGCTGGAGAGGAAGTGAGAGTTTTTTTTTTTCCTTTCTGTTTCCCAATATTTATTTCCTAAGTTATTCTGTCTGAAGATTAAACACCAGGGGTATCTGACTAAATTTTAGGGGCATACTTTCTATTTTGACATCAATACATCTCTTATTTTGGCTAATCATCTTTTTTGCTTCATGGCATCTCTTTGAAAATAACTGATATACTGGAAGGTAGTGACATATGGTGGAAAGAGCAATGGGTTTGGGAATTAATGGACCTGAGTTTGTGATCCCAACTTTACTATTTCCTACTTGCTATATAGATCTAAACTGAAATGAACCTAAGATGTCATCTAGTCCAACCCCATTATTTTACAATGGGGAAAACTGAGACCCAGAGAGAGGAAGTGATTTGTCCAAGGATAAACAGGTAGTAAGTATTATAGGCACTATTTAAATTTTGTGTGATAACAGGTATTCATTTATTCATTTAACAAGTATGTTTAATTATCTATTAAGTGGGAGACTATGCTGTATGCAAACAAAGACAAACCAGTCCCTGCCTTCAATGAGCTTATGTACTTTTAAGTGGAAGCAACATAAATAAAGATAAGTTGAAAGGGAAGGTGTGCCAAAGAATTTTTTAAAAAAAGAGGCACTACCAGTAAGGAGATCAGGAATGGCCTTGGGTAGGACAGAGCACTTCAGTTGAGCTTTAAAGGGAGCTAGGAGAATGGGGTAGAATGGTGTGAAGAGTAAATTTCAGTCAATCTGAAAGGGGAAAAAAGGCAAATTCCAATCCAATCACAGGTTTATTGAGAGAGAAAACTATCTCTCAGCAAAGCTAGATCTTTATGTTCCTCACATTTAAGACCATTGAATGAGAGTTTTCCATCCTTTATATATACCCTAACATTACATCATACAAGATGGTCCCAGGCCACCACAGCTCCTCCAAATATGCCTCATGTGGTAAGGGGATACACCTTACATGGTAAGGGGATATGCCTTATATAGTAAGTTCTCCACTTAAAGGACATGGATCTTCCTTCCACTGAGATGCTGCTCAAAAGGCATGGCCTTCTCACAAATGAGAAACATCCTACTGCAAAATACTAACTGATAGAGACTTAAAGTAGTATTGATTTTACTTAATAGCTTTATTAAAAAACAGTTGTTATAATTCTATTAATCACTAGTCAATCATTATCCCAGATTAAGCATTTCCTTTGGCTAAATACTAAGTAATTCTAATATCTGGAGTCTTATTTAAAGGAGTGATGGACTCTCATTCTCTTCAGTGAAGGAGGAGGGAACCTATGCAAATGAGGAAGACAGGATATCACATTTTGGGAAGAGAAAGACCCATTTGGCTGCAAAAAATGAAAGGGAATCACGTAAAATCCATTTGGAAAGAGAAGTCATTAATTCAATCCCCTAGACCTCAATTTTCTCACCTATAAAATGAAGAGATTGGACTAGATGACTTCTGAAGTCCATTCTAGCTTTTATCCTGTAACCCTGCTCTTTCTCCTCCCCAATTGTTTCTCCCTTTCTATTCTTTCCAATCTTAACTTTGATCCCTCCTTCAAATTCATCAATCTTCCCCCCAAATCTCCCCCATTTCCCACAGAATAGTCAGTCAGTTAACAAGCATTTATTAATTGCTTACAATATACTGGGAATGATACTAAGCAATGGACAAAACAAAGAGAGAGACAGACAGACAGACAGAGAGAGAGAGAAATATATGCATAGCCCTAGGAATGTTTTAATGAATTACTGGCCAGTAGTAGCATAAGAACCCTGAGAATATAAATATATAGAGCTGTCTCTATGGTCATAAAAAATTGAGTGTGGGTCCCTGGGCTTCAAACTTTTTTTTAAAACATTTATTAATATTCGTTTTTAACATAGTTACATGATTCATGCTCCTACTTTTCCCTTCACCCCCCGCACCCACCCCCATCCCCCATAGCCAACGCACATTTCCACTGGTTTTAATCCTGTGTTGTTGATCAAAACCTATTTCCAAACTGTTTTTAGTTGCATTGGTGTGGTGGTTTCGAGTCTACATCCCCAATCATGTCCACCCTAACCCATGTGTTAAAGCAGTTGTTTTTCTTATATGTTTCCTCTCCTGCAGTCCTTCCTCTGAATGTGGGTAGCATTCCTTTCCATAAATTTCTCAGAGCTGTCCTGTGTCATTGCATTGCTGCTGGTACAGAAGTCCATTACATTCAATTTTACCATAATATATCAGTCTCTGTGTGCAGTGTTCTTCTGGCTCTGCTCCTCTCTCTCTGCATCAGTTCCTGGAGGTCTTTCCAGTTCACCTGGAACTCCTCCAGTTTATTATTCCTTTGAGTGCAATAGTATTCCATCACCAGCATATACCACAATTTGTTCAGCCATTCCCCAATTGAAGGACATACCCTCCTTTTCCAGTTTTTTGCCACCACAAAAAGCGCAGCTATAAATATTTTCCTACAAGTCTGTTTATCTATGATCTCTTTGGGGTACAAACCCAACAATGGTATGGCTGGATCAAAGGGCAGACATTTTTTTATAGCCCTTTGAGCATAGTTCCAAATTGCCAGCCAGAATGGTTGGATCAGTTCACAACTCCACCAGCAATGCACTAATGTCCCAATTTTGCCACATCCCCTCCAGCATTCATTACTCTCCCCTTCTTTCATTTTAGCCATTCTGCTAGGTATGAGGTGATACCTCAGAGTTGTTTTGATTTGCATTTCTCTAATTATTAGAGATTTAGAACACTTTCTCATGTGCTTATTGATACTTTTGATTTCTTTACCTGAAAATTGCCTATTCATGTCTCTTGTCCATTTATCAATTGGAGAATGGTTTGATTTTTTATACAATTGATTTAACTCCTTGTATATTTGAGTAATTAGACCCCTGTCAGAGTTTTTTGTTATAAAGATTTTTCCCAATTTGTTGTTTCCCTTCTGATTTTGACTACATTGTTTTTGTTTGTACAAAAGCTTTTTTAGTTTAATATAATCAAAACCATTTAATTTACATTTTGTAATTTTCTCTAACTCTTGCTTGGTTTTAAAATCTTTCCTTTCCCAGAGATCTGACAAGTAAACTATTCTGTGTTCACTTAACTTATTTATAGTTTCCCTCTTTATATTCAAGTCATTCACCCATTCTGAATTTATCTTGGTGTAGGGTGTGAGGTGTTGATCTATACCTAATCTCTCTCATGGGCTTCAAACTTTAAGAGGATTATGTTGTTGGAGATGGCCAGGGAATGACTTAAGAAGGGAACTGGAAAGGGAGAAGAAAGTCACTGGACATTCAGCTGATACCAAAAAAAAAGCTCACCTAAACATGGTAATTTCAGAAATTCACTCCATTATAACCTAGGCAAAAAAAAAAAAAATAAGATCTCTTCCCCTGCTTATAGCTTCAGAATCTTTTGAACTACAAGGAAATTTCCAGTGGACAACCCCAGAGTTCAAGGTCCTAAATCCACAAATATCCTTAGTTTTCCTGCAAAGCTCATCATTCCAGACCCTCCAGAACAGTTTCATTTTCCATAGTAATACTTCTGAGGCTTTGGAAAGACTCTGCTAGTGGTGACAGGGTATAAAGAATTTTATAAACCAGAATGAATAATGCTCTGAAATCCCTATTGTCTAATCCAATTTCTAATGAAGACTTCTCCTGAGCAGAAGTCTATCCTAATTTGAACCTCTCTAGGAAAATATATAATTTTATTTTCTCCAAAATCTATTCTGAATCTTTTTTTTACTTTGTGAGGAAAGAATAAACATGCTTTTCCTGACCTATTCTTGAGAAAGGAACAAAGAGGTATGCTGCTATCTACACACCACTATAAAGAATGAATTCAGCTAAAAAAAGTTTAAAAAAATAGATAGACCCAAATGAAAGGTTTGTGTATCCAAAACAACCAGTTGCTTGATTTTGTCAATTTTCCATTTTCAACCAGTTGCTGCAATACTGAGTTAGCTGATCATATACTTTGAAATAGCTGAAAGAGAAACTTCATACACTTAATCTGCACTTCAGTCTCCTTGTCCAGTGTCTGACAAAGAATTTAGGCCTGAGGCTATGCCTGTTTTGGTGTATCTAGCCAATATTAAACAACAACAGCACAATTGCACAATCACTTCTTCACTTCTGAGTGAATCTGCTGAGATTGGTATTGACCCCTAATGAAGCACTATTTCCTGGGAAATAGATACAAAGAGGGAGTAATAGCTTGACAACAGGAAGGCTACCCCAGTAGTCATTACAGAATTTGGTTTCTTTGAAACCATTTCCTACCCAATTAGACCTATTAGACCCAAGCTAAGACCAGTCATCCCTGGCTCTCTTCAGGAAGGCTTCCCAAAATGTATCACCACCACCTTCATTGTTAGCTCCTGAGCTATTATAGGAAAGACTCTTGTTCAGGATTCTTTCAGGCTCAGAATCTCAAAATCATCTCTCCTTTTTGTTACTTCTATTCATCCAAACATTAAATCAAATCATTTTTATCTTCACTCTTTTATATGTTTCCCATCCATTTCTTCTACATGTTTTTCTCTCAAAATACTCTGATTGCTTAACTAAAATGGGAGAATTTGGAATTTTTCCTATAGTTGTTCCTATATGGAAATCAAAGAAAGGGGCAAGGATCAAAACATTCTTTTATCAGTCAGGATCAAATAAAGGATAAAGGATTTGAATTGTTCTCTGAAGGCCATCAAGTAAATATCTTCTTGTAAGACAACAGGGAAGATTACATTAGATGTATGAGATCACCTAGGTCATATTTTACTCAGATTTTCAAATGGATCTGTGAACTCATTAATTTTGATGTTCCTGCCAATGTTATGAATTGCAACCCCCTTCTTGTCTGTCTGTTCAGTGGAACTTTTGCCCATGTTATCCCCAAATTTCAAAGCAAGAGTGTCTTCCCAACATAGTAGAAATCTTCACTCTTCCATGACATTTCAAAGATATCAATGGAAGAGAAGAACCATTCCCTCACTATATCATATATTTTCTTTGGATATGAAGAAACATCTTTATACATTATGAGTCAGAAAATATTATCAGAAAATAGGAGAACAAAAATGAATTAGATAAATCAAGAAGATTATCCTGGGCAAGGTCAGGAGGTCAACAAAGTAAACTACAGTGGATAAGTAGGGGACCCTAAACCTATAATAAAGAACTTTATTTTTTTCTTTAGTTAATTATTTTTAGTAGTGACTCATAGGTAGCATTTGGGGAAATGGTTGTATTAAACAAATAGTACTTAATGGAAATTATTTCACAGTACAATTTAGGATGAGTTTTGATGTGGAAAAGATTAAAGATGAAGATGTTACTAAAGAGATTGTTGGTAACTCTAGTTCAACTATCAATAATATGGAATTAGGTCCTGATCAATGATACATGTAAAACCCAGTGGAATTGTGCATCGGCTAAGTGGGGTTAGTGGGGCTTGGGGGAGATGGAAAGAACATGAAATATGTAACAATGGGAAAATATTCAAAATACTTAAAAAATAAAATAAAAATAAAGAGATTGTACCATCTTCCCATGAAGACAGAGACTTGTGTTACTAAAATGAAATTTGTAATTACAATGTCTATAATGTTCTCCATCTTGGGGCTTACTTCACCTCCAGTCTCCATGCATTTGCATTGACTGTCCCCCATGGCTAGGATACTCTCATTCCTCACCTCTATCTCTTAGCTTCCCTGGTTTCTTTTGATTCAAGTCAAATCCCACCTTTTCCTTTCCCAATTTGTAACCCCACCTGCTGAACTATTCCTTATCTGTCTGGAGATTACTTTCTATCTATTTCATCCCTTATCTTGAATGTACCCAGTGACTTACATATTTTCTTCCCCTTTAGAAAGTGAGCTTGTTGAGAGCAGGGATTGGCTTTGTCTTTGTTTCTCCAGGGCTTAGTATAGTAAATATTCAATAAGTACCAATTTGACCAACTCTAAATCTTTTGACATCTAAAGGCTGCTTTATAAAAATCAATAGACTTCCTTCTCAGAGTTTAATGATGAGTTACTCACTTAAAGTAAAATGTAAAATCATTTTGGGATGGAGGTCATTTTTATGGAGGTAGGAGGGAGAAGATGTCAGATTGAAGGCTAGTAGGGGTTGGATAAGATGTGGGGAGCTAGCCTCTCTTCTATAGTACCCAAACTAACCCAGTGGCACTAATGTAGGGAAGGGGAACAAAGTAATCTGTCTACTTAGCTTAAAATGTTTATGAGAAAAACAGCCTTTTAAAGCACTGTTCAGGACACCAGACTGGGAGCTAGTTAAGTAGACAAAGTCTGCCATCAACACATTCAGCCTCCTTTTTGTGTCCTTTTCCCCCATTAAATGGCACCTTTTTCTTCCCTAATTCTCTCCCATGTACCTAGATGCTACATCTACTCTTCCCATGAAAAATAAAACTCAGGAAAGGATTTATAAGCTCGTTCAAACTAAGGTATACATGACTAATATGGCTCATTGCATTAACATTTCTAAATCATTTGTATTTAACAGTAAATCAAAGCCCCACAAGGCAAAATTAAAATAGAATTTGAAAGGATGCTCTTTAAGAGACTTTGGATACAGAGAGCTGCTCTAGGGTTTCGAAGTCACAAATATTGTCTCTACGTAGCAATTCAGAAACTAGTAAGGAATAACCAGACTTGTCTTTAGTTAAATGTTGTTACTTCATTTTCAAAGAGAACAAATGATATTGCAGGATAATATGAAGACTACATGAAAGAATTGGCTGCAGACTGATAGAGTATAGTAGAATTAGGAGGCAGGTGGGTAGGAGATTTGGGATAGAGAGAACCACTCCCAAGGACTCTGAAGTCACAAGTATTGTCTCTAGAGGTCAATTCAGAAACTTGTCTATAGCAACATAAAAAGTTTTCTTTTAGTTTCAGAATTGAACCTCGTTGCCACCCTGGTACAAATGACTAAAAATGAGGGCTATCCCTGCGAAAATCTGGCCATCTGGTCATTTTCACTTGAGAAGGGGCATTAACTTTACCAGGTCATTTAGGGAGCATTTAAGCTCCATCTTGCTACTGAGGTTCACTGATACTCTGGTTTCTTGAAAGAGTTAAGTACACTTACTCATCTCCTACAATCAAAGAGTTAATGTGCCTCCCAGAGAAATCTGAGCAAGAAACCCAGCCACCTGCAAGCCAAACTCACCACTGTTCTGTGCAATCCTGCCTGGGTGGTCTCCTTAAGCAGATTTCCTGGTACACAGAGGAGCTCTGAGAGAAAAGGCTGGCTTCAAATTGAACCACCCATTTAATGGATTTTTACTTCCCTCTCATGGCCTCAGACGGACGTGGTGAGAACAGGAGAAGAGAACCAGTGAATATCAGTCTGCAAAGCTGTCAGAGCATGGAGACAGCTAAGACACAGAAGCTTAGCTATTGTGGAAAAGAGGAGTTTGCTGTGTTTTTTTTTAAAGCAATTTATCCATTGACCATCCAGAGCTTTTGGCAAATTCAGTAGCAGACACCCTCCTTATTGTTCTCCTTGACTGGGATAGTGAATGTTACATAATAGGATTACACATTTAAAGAGAAAGATAGGAAATTGATCATTGTGGGTGAGATGTAAAGATCACCAATAAACAAAAGTATCCTGGAGCTGACATGGAACACGAAGGAATTTATATCAGCAAGTGAGTTTGAACAGCTGCATCTCTCCCTGTTGGCATTTTGAACAATGTCAGATTAAGTTGTCAATGTTAGATTAATTGGGAGTGGGGAGGGGATTGTAAGAAGTGTAAGAGACAGAGAGAGAGAGAGAGACAAAGAGAGAGGGAGAGAGGAGAGAGAAGAGAGAGAATGAAGAAAGGGGAGAGAAAGAAAGAGGAGAGAAAGAAAGGAGGGGAGAAAAAGAAAGAAGAGCTAGAGAGACAAAGAGAGGGAGAGGGAGAGAGAAGGAGAGAGAGAAGAGAGAGAATGAAGAAAGAAGAGAGAGAGAGAGAGAGAGAGAGAGAGAGAGAGAGAGAGAGAGAGAGAGAGAGAGAG
>NC_058131.1:517497742-517509697 GCF_016433145.1 Gracilinanus agilis
GTGTATAAGAGACAGAGAGAGAGAGAGAGAGAGAGAGAGAGAGAGAGAGAGAGAGAGAGAGAGAGATATGGAGGCTGTGATGAGTGAAACTCTCTCACTTTTGCTGTTTCTTCTCTGGTTCCTTCATTATGAGTCAAAGCTTCTTGTGACATCAGAGTTAGCAGTGTGCACAGGATACAAAAGAAAATTAGATGGGAAAGCATGGATGACAGATCCAAAGTGAATTGAAACTTTAAAATTGGAAACTAAACTTAAATGACTGTGCATAATAATGGTAGCTCACATTTAGGTGATATTTTAAGATTTGCAAAACCCTTGACATATATTATCTCATTTGATCCTCACAATGTATTTTATGATAGGTGATATTATTGGTTCTATTTTACACATGAGGAAACTGTGGTCAGAGAGAGTGACATTTCCAGGGTCACACAACAAGTAAAAATATGAAATTGCAAAAAAAAAGATTTCCCTGACTCAAAATTCAACAATTTATCCATTGCACCATGTAACCTCATGTGTATATAGCATGGGTATGTTTCTATTTATATATTCAGCAGATCCATATGTGACACGCACAATATACAAGCAGAGTATGCCAATTTGCCTCTTTTAGTCAGTAAATCGATTTATTAGTCAATCAACCAATCATTCATTAATATAACAACTCATTAAAAATAATCAATCAAAATATTTATTAATAGTCAATAATTTTAACAACTTATTAGCAATCAATACAAATAGTTATTAAGTATTTTTTATGTCTTGGAAACTGTGGAAAGGGAATAAGCAAAAATCAGGAGACACAATTAACCCCCCTATGAGGTTATGGAATCCTAAAATTCCATAGCTAAGACATACTCTAAAATTCTGCTACATACCCAACTTAAAGAGAGTACCCTGGGAAACTCTGACCAACACCAAAAGTGCTTTGAGAGGGAGATGGTGAAATAAAAATAATATGAAGGAATTTTGTATTAAATGGGCTCCAATATCACTGACTGGTTTCAATCAGCACTAGGACAGCGAATAATGGTTTTCTTAGTTGTTTCCCCCTCCTATGCGGGGAAATTCAGTGAGGGCAAGGATTGTGTCTTTCAGCACCTCGCTTAGCACAGTTCACACAGTGGGTGTCCAATAAATGTCTGTCTATTGCTATGCTAAATGACAGTCCAGCCAGTTAATGCTAGATGATAGAGGAATGATGGCAGACTCTGGATTCTTCTTCCACCTCCGACCTCCTTTATTCTACACAAGAAGATCCCAGAAAATAATTTAAGGTTCAGAAACATCCACTGCTGCCTCTTTAATACTAGAGTAAGGGTGAAGCTAATAAATCCACGGCTTGCAGCTATATTGCATTTTTTTTGCCACTTCTGAACTAGGGATCAATGCATCCATTTTTCTAAAGCCCTTACCTTCTGTCTTTAGAAACAAAGTATTGGTTCTGAGGCTGAAGAGTGGGTAAGGGCTATACAACTACAAAGTATCTGAGGCCATATTTGAACCCAGGACTGGTGCTCTATCCACTGAGCCCCATAGCTGCCTCAGATCTGTAGGTCATTATATAGATCAATGCCCTCAAACGTTCCAGTGTTGTTATGACCCTGGGCTACTTTTAGATTATGGTGAGAAGACTTATCAACTCCACCAGGGAGAGAGAAATATACTGAGTAGCCACCCCGACCCACTTCCAGTTTCTCCCCTACCAAACTTCAATGCCCAGCCATAGAGCCTTCCCTTAATTAGGCACCCGTGAAACGGTTTGGAGCTATGTGCGAGTGCAAGTGTGTGTCTGTTTTCCTTTGTGCACCATAGACCTTTTTCTTAAGGCTTCACTAGACTACCTAGACTACCATTCAGGACTTATCCTGCCCCCTCCTACTCTGCAATTCTTTCCTTTCAGATGAGCTTGCTTTTCAATCAATCAAGTAATCAACAAGCATTTATTAAACACCTAATCTGAACCAGGAGAAGGAAAATGCTGGAGAAGGAAATGGCAAACCACTTCAGGATTTTTTTTAAATCTTACCTTCTGTCTTAGAATTAATACTGTGTATTGGTTCCAAGGCAGAAGAGCAGTAAGGGCTAGGCAATGGGGGTCAAGTGTCTCGCCCAAGGTCATATAGTCAGAGAGTATCTAAAGCCACATTTGAACATGGAAACTTCAACATTTCCAAGCCTGGCTTTCTATCCACTGAGTCACCAAGCTGCTCCTCAGTTCTAGTATCTTTGATATGAAAACCCCAAATGGGGTCACAAAGAGTCAGGCATGACTAAACAATAAATGTGCCAAGAGATACAAAGCGCTAGGAGTGAGAGATATGCAAACATAAATAAAATACTCCATGCCCTCAAGGAGCAAACATTCTAATGCTGGAAAAACAACACACACATTTTACATTTATAAAAATATATGTAAAAGTGTTTATTTATACATATATAATACATTAAATATATAAAGTTGGGGGGAAATAAGGTAATACTTCATATAAAGATGTCATTTGAATAGAATTTGTAAGAAAAGAAAGTCTAAAATGTAGAGATGAAGTAGGAATGAATTCCAGGCATGGGGGACACCCAGGGCAAAGATATAGAGTGGTAGGGCTGTGCATGAAGGGAAAGGCAGAAGTCCAGCTTACCTGAAATGTCGAGTGAGAAAAGGGGAGTAATCTATAACAATATTGGAAGGGGCAGGTTGGTCAGGTTATAAAGGACTTTAAAACTTAAACAGAAGAGTTTATATTTTGATCCTAAAGACAACAGGGAGTCCTGAAGGTTACTGAGGAGGGAAGTAAACACTATCATACCTGAACTTTAGGAAAATCACATTGGCATTTGTATAAAGGACAGATTGGAGAAGGGAGACCAATGAGGAAATCATTGCATGCTAACCCACCACCTTAATCTCATTAATAAAATGTTTTAACTAAGTGAAGAAACCATCTATCCTACTAGGTAGTTGTATTGCTGGTTAAGGAATTGTATTCAAATAGTATTTTTTATCAGTGTCTAGGTTAAATAGCTGATCACTAGAAATTCCTTCCAGGCCAGTCTTCCAACCCTCAAATAGATTGTCTACTTCCTGAGGGCAGGGAATGTATCCTTGTTCCTTTCTGTTCCTCAAAGCCCTGAACAGTGATTTATTTGCACATAGTAGATGCTTATTAATGATTTATTGAATGAATGACACCACAATATAGTGGAAAGAGCTTGACTCAGAGTCAAGAGACCTATGAAATATATGTAGCAATATCTGGTCTCTTTGTAGAAGGTACAGACTTCATTTATAAATGAAGTCTGTACCTTCTATGGAATAGAATGGGTAAGGAAGGATAAGATGGGCTGTGGACTAAAGGAAAACATAACTTGTGTGCAAATTACACAATTTTGTCCTTCAACAATCCTTCATCAATGTTCAGAGAAACCTCTTGCATTTTCATTACCAATGAAGTTGAAGTGAAGTGAGGAGGAATGGCCAGGAATGCACCTATATATTCTTTTGGTGTATCATCTTTAATCTAATTCAATCCAATGAATATTTATTAGGCACCTATGATGTTCCAGAGACTGTGCTCAGTGCTCAGAATACAAATAATAATAAGAAAGATAGCCCCTAACCTCAAGGAATTTATAATCTAATGGGTGAGGGAGCCAATACACAAAAAGAGGCAGGAAATGAGAAGATAAAGGCACCTTATTCCTTGAACTTAAAACCAGGTAGAGTAACGGATGCAAAGTGGTATGAGCTGAGAGTCCAGTTTTTGCCCTTTTTAAAGAAAGGCTTTGGATGGAGTTTGGTAATACTGCCTCTCCAATCCTCTTCCATATGGGAAGAGGAGACTGAGGAAGATGATGTCAATCAAGGCTTGAGTTAGTAGCATGGTGATGAGAAGAGAAGTAAAACTTATCCTGGGAGGGACACTATATATAATCACCTGGTACTTTTTATAATTAGTCACTTGATAAATAGCTTTTAATGTAAATATTATACTGAATTTAATTCAAGAACCATTTATTGAGTGCCTACTCAGTACCAGACATTGTGATATAAATTGAGGATATAAACAACTGTGAACCACTTACCCCCTCAAGGAGCTTATAATTTACAAAAACATATACTATGAGCACAAATAAGTTCCTATAAAATATGTATACGATCAAACAAATCAGTGATTGGGGTGAAGTTGGAGAAAGCACAGGGGGAATCAGAAAAGACTTTCATAGGAAGGAATTTGAGCCTGGAAGGGAAGTAGGAATTCCAAAAAATGATAAAGGAGATAAGTCTAGATATGGATAAGAATCTCTGTTGAGGTGAGAAATGGAATAATAATGATGATAGTGGTGGTGGTGTGAAATCCAGAGTTCAGGGGCAACACTATTAAAATTAACTTTAGCAGTGTTAATTACTGAATACAATAGACAATGCTTCTCCTTTTCCTAGGAGAGGCCTTGGATATAAGGATGAGGAGAAAGAATATTTAGAAGAGTTTATAGTTTTCCCATAAACCTGGTTAATCTCTGATTCCTCCTGACCTTGATTTTAATTCCTGAGAAATGGCTCCCACTGCTCCTTAGGACAAATAGCTAAAAGAGTAGGTCTTGGGGGAGTTTCCTGAGAACAGGAAGGCAGTGAAAATATAATTCCCCACCAAAGGTTGCAAAGGAACCTTTCACATTCAGGCAAACTCATGTTCCCCTACATTGGTTTGTCAAGTTCCTTATTTAAATATCTCATTATCTGGAGACAATTTTGTACTTACTGTCATGAAGGCTTATGAAACCTGTAAACCTGTCTTGCCTGAACAGGTACTGTTTAAGCCAGTGAGTGTTAAAAAGGAAAAGTAAAGGTGAAGAATGCCACCTCTGTGAAGATGCAGAGTGGGAAAGTAGACAGCCCTCAGAGCCTAACCCCTTTTCTCCGGATTGTTTGTTTAGGTTCCTCAGACAATGCATGTAGCCTAAAGAAAGAGGGGGGAAAAATTGTAAGTCTTCACGTATAATTTTTGTTGTTATATCCAAACTGATAGTTGAGGGCTAGGAGCTGAAACAATATTTTATAGAAGTATCATGTTGAAGTTTTTGCAGGTTTCAAAATATTTAAATATGTAAATTTCAATGGAGAGATGTTCAGATTTTTTGATAGTCTAATGATTTTAAGCATCTCATTTCTAGTCACACACTGACAAAAGATGCTCAGATTGCAGTGTGAGATGGTTTCTATGGTTACCGTTGTTTCCTAGCATTTTAGTGACATCTTTTGTGAGCATTGGCTGCTTCACTTATTTGTCACTAATGTATGTGTAGAACTATAGTTAATAGCCTTGGGCGGACAAAATTTTTTTTTCTGAATGGCTGTATTGTTTTTTAGCAGCATTTTTCAATAAGGTGACAATGCATTAGAATACTAATGGTATGTATGGTATTTTAAGATGTCAAGTTTTCAATAAAATGATAATGAAAATTTTGCATTTCATTTAATAGTTAAATATTCATGAATTTTCACAGCATGATGAAGTGAGTGAAAAATAAAGAAACTGTATAATGTATAATACTAAACATCATAAATTAAGTTTCTTTTCATAGAACCTATTCAAGAGTGTTTAATATATAGTTCTTCATAGATTCAGACCAATCTGTGCTAAATTAAAGGCATCGAAAAAGGAAATTTGTTTAAGTCAATTTAACATATTTTAACACAGCATGTTTACGATGCAACAATGTAAAGGAAAAATGACACATTACAAACAATATATATTATATAAAAATTATGATGACTAAGTGAGGGGATATAATTGCCACACACAAGAATTTTGAATAAAGTAAATGTGAACTACTAAGGTAGGGAGCTACACAAGGTGCCAGGGGAGTAACTGTGAGTAATAAGATGAAATTAAGCAATGGAAATTGGCAATCTAAAAATAGTACCCAATGGTTAAATCTCTCAAATCTTGGGCTGGCCATTGCAGAACTGGGGTATTGAACCCCATTTTTCATTATTATGTGCTTTCTCTCAACGCAAACTAATTCCGATCTCATGGCAAAATATTTTTTGTGAGGGAGAAATGGGGAAGTCTTCCATCTAAACACTTGCTACCTAAGAAAGGATCATTCAGATTCAAAGATAATGTGTTTATTTGTAACACAGTCATCTCTTCAACCTCTGCTACCCACCAGCTTGTTTAATGACATTAAAAATAAAGTTGAACTACCAGCAAGTTATTAGCACCAGTCCACCAGATTCTATGCCAATGACCACTGTGATGTTGAAAGCTTTCAAAGAAACCCTCACAGACCATTTGCATGGAGCCACCATTTTGATCCTGCATGAATGGTCTCTCCCAAAACTAAAGGCCTCTACCATCACTCAAATTTCTAGGAGCAACTACTGTCCACATGCATAAAACTGGAATATAAGGGTTTTTTTTTACCCATTTAAATCAAAGGATAGTGTGGCACAATGACAAGAGAGCTGGCCTCGGAATTAGAAAGACCTGGGTTCAAGTCTTGCTTCTACTATATGTTTGTTGTGTGTTGCTGGAGAAGACACTAGTTTACTTGACCTTTCAGTTTCCTCTAGGTAACTCTCTTAAGAAGATAAAGTGCAAAGATGTCAATATGTACTAGTAGAGAGAGTTTCCTCATGGCAGTTCCCTATTCCAAGGATATCACAGGTATAGTTTAAAAAAAACAAAAACTAAAAGGACAAAAGAGATTCAGAGTATATCTGACTGATTCTGCTTTTGATTTGCTCTAGGGGTTAGGACATTTTTGACTTGTCTTTCTTAGACTATATATAAATAAAATAATGGCCAAGTGTCTACTGCCAATGTGCCCAAGCTAAATAGGAATGATTTAGGAAATGAGGATGTGCAGACTCATCTCCAGTGAAAAGCAACTTGAGAATATTAGTGCACCTGTACTAGTAACTGACTTGCCAAAACTATGTTTTTTTCTCTCCTAATTTTTGTTCTATTTAGCATTCATGTATATGTGCAGTAATATCAATATACCTATATACTTAGGGAGGAAGATTAGTTCTTGGGAGAATTTTTTCACATGAAAATTAAACTGTAAATTCTTGTTATCTGACTGATTTTTAAATCTCCTTGCTTATGCTAAATGGATGATCACTTTATGCACCAGGGAATCTCATGAAAATAACCTGTTCTTGATGAAATGAAAAAATAGAGCCATCATATTAGCATTAATCTTTTTAAATGGTCTTTTACTTGGATTAGGACTTCAGGTTTTTATCTGGCTATAAACTCAATATGATTCAACAGTGTTACACATCTGAAGAAAGCAAGGCAATCTTAAGCTGAAGTGACTAAAGAATACAGTGTTCCATGCTATGAAGGTAATATTCCCCAATGGATGCTAAATATAGGTCAAATTAATTCAACTGAGAAAATATTTATTAAGGGGGTCGAGCCAAGCAGAGAAGGTACACAGATCCACCTGATCTCTACTGAATTACCCTCCAAGAAATTATAATGCTTCAAAATGATTTCTGGAGGAGCATAGCCCACAAAAAGAGAAGGCAAAATAATTTTTCAGCCCAAAACAACTTAGATGGCCATCACAAAAGATTTAGTATGACAGGGTGAAAGAAGAGAATGAAGCAGCATGCTGAGGCAGCTCCCACCATGGCAATAGGCTTTAGGGGTAGCTGAATCAACACCAAGGCTTCCAGAGCTCTCAGTCACAGATGGTAGCAGGGGTTGAACAATTGCTTAGATGGAGATTACAGAAGTCTCTTTGCTGACTTTGAATGCAGGACTCTTCACACTTGCCCATACAGAGAATTAGGTCTCAGTCCTGTGATGTAGTCTCAGAGCAAAAGGGGGCACTAGTATACACCAGTGCTTGTAGCCATAGGGGAGCAGGGAACCCTGGGTTATAGGGTTGCAAGGTGGAAAAGAGTACTTGTGCTTATTCACTGACCAGAACACAGGCATATTCTTACTGAACTAAAGGCAAATAAATACCCAGAGCTATCTCTGAAGGCAGGTACACAAAGAGTTAACTGAGTAGCTCAAAAATATTTTAAAAATCAAATAAGAAAGGCAAAAGAAAATTAGGAAAAGAAATGTGCCTGAAACAAGAAAATCATGAAAAAATGAGTCAACAACTTGGTAAATGAGGCATGAAAAATACTGACGAAATTATTAGTTTAAAAAACAGAACAGGCCAATTGATAAAAGAGGCTAAAAAGTCTACTGAAGAGATGAACATCTTAAGAATGTAAAAAAAAAAGGAGAAGGGAGCACTAATTGAAAAGAGGATAAATTAAGGGATATGGTAGTCAGAAGCTAAATTTTTAAAGATGGACAGAGTAAAAAGAGAGAAAAAAGGATAAACCTGGAAGGGGAAAAGGATGGAAAATAATACTCAATAATCATAATAATGATGAAAAATTAAAAGTCTCTAATAAAGGCCTCATTTCACAGATACATAGAGAAATGAGTTAAATGTCTTAGATGTCATTCCCCATTTGATGAATGGTCATATAAACAGGCAGTTCTTAGACAAAGCAATCAAAGCTTTATAGTCACGCAAAAAATGCCCTAAACCAATATTAATTAGAGAAATGCAAATTAAAACAACTCTAAGATATCATCTATCACATCTATCATATTGGTTATTTGGGGGGGGGAAGTAAATGTCAAAACTTGGAGAGAATGTGGGCAAAATTGATACATTAATGCACTGTTGGGGGAGTTGTGAATTGATTCAACCATTTTTGAAAACATCTTGAACCTTTGTCCAAAATGCTGTAAAATAATAGCTACCTTTTGACTCAGCAACACCATTACTAGGTTTGTATCCCAAACAGATAAAAGAGTAAGAACATATATGTATAAAAATATTTAAAACAGCTCTTTCTCTGGAGACAAAGAATTGGAAAGTGTGAGGATATCCATTAACTGGGGAATGGCTCAGTAAGTTATAATATATCATTGTTATGGAATATGATGAGCAGGAGGAACTCAGAGAAACCTGGAGAGACCTGCATGAACTGAAGCAAAGAAAAAAAAGCAGAACCAGAAGAACATTGTATATAGTGACAGTAATACTACATGATGAACAACTGAGAAAAGCATAACTATTCTCAGAAATAGAGTGATACCAAACAATCCCAAAAGACTCGTCATCAAAAAATGCCATCTACTTCCATTCCAGAACTAATTGAGTCTGAATCCAGACAAAAGCAAACTTTTTTCACTTTCTTTATTAGGTTCTTGTTCAAATGTCCTTCTACAATAGGATTAATATGAGAAAATGTTTTACATGATTGCACATATAAAATCTTTATCAAATTTCTATCTCAGGGGAGCATGGGCATGAAAGGAAAGGAGAGAATTTAAGACTAAAAATTCTTTTTCAAGATGTAGAAAACTTTTCCATATAATTAGGAAAATTTAAATTAAATTTAAAAAAGAAAATGTTTATTAAGCATTTACTTGGGACTGAATAATATGCTGGCATTAGGGGAGATAGTAAATTCAGATAAGACTGTTCCTATCCTCTTGGACCTTACAGTTTACAATGAGAATATTGTGATTTGTCCTTTATTTTTAAAGAAGACCAATGGCATCATAGGGTGATGTCTTAACTTGTGCCTGAATTTAAATGAGACAGAATTATACAAAGTGGTCAACATTACTCTGTCTTCCAAAGACATCAAAATCCAATGGCAAGACAAAAGTCAGGACAACTGGAGATGGTCCACAATAAAGGCATCCTCTATGTCTGACAAAGCTCTAGGCTCACCTGCTTCAGCCATTTACATGGCCACTGGAACAAATAGATAGGAAACTATTGATAACTGTAATGCATTGACTCTTAATCTGTTCTTTTTGGGGAAACATGAATCCCACATCTCTCCCAAATATAGGCAAAATTTTCTTCAGAATTAAGTTGCCTGTGAATAACTTTGTGAACCATGTTATTCTCCATCAATTTTATGACTTTTCCATGGAAGGACACAATGTTGCATTGCCTTCAGATCATACTGTCTTCCCCAAGAAAGAATTACTCTGATAATCATCCAGAGGTTGCATGATATTGAAGAAGTTGGTCTATTTTTCAAGCAAATTAGCATTAGATAGCAAATAGAAATTCTGTCGCAGTTCTTAACTATGATCCCATTATCTAGTCCAGCTGCTGATTTTACATATCAGTACATGGAGGCATAGAGAAATTGAACAATTTGTATAAAATCATACAACCAATATGAATAAAGGCAAGACTAATAGACATTAGAAACTTAAGTTAAAGAATCATATCTCTGTTACTGAGAGCATATACATGACATACAAAGTTTTGATTAAATGTCTGATTTGAAGGATCGTGTCATCAAAATGTCCTTGCTAATTTTTGACTAAACTCTTCCAGTCTCAAACTTGGGCATAAAATAATTACATCCCATCCTATCAAATGTGTCCACTTGAGAGCCTCAGAAAGCCTAATGAAGCTATTTGAGCTCAGCACTTATAGCAGGGCTATATTCTTCTTCAGAATACATCAGGGTCTTGTACTAGCATAAGTGAAGGGGACATTATCAAGGCAAATTGTAGCTAATGCATTCTCCCTTATGCATTTTTAGGCTGATGACCAGTTCCATTAAATTTCACCCCAAATGGATTGGGAATGCTACTCTACAGGAAAATGAAGATATGCTCTTCCTACAAAAGTACAGTCAATACAAAAGCCCAGAATGGGAGAGTCACTGAAATATTCCCTTCCCCCATCAGCCCATGATATTTCTTGCTATGATCTGCTTTAGGAGAGTAGGTATGAGCCACCTTCGCTTCACAGGCCCCAACAAGGAAAATTATTATCAGTGTCATTAAAAGACAGTAATGTTGACCTTCAATTCCCAGGTTTTGTCCCAGGTTTTATCTCAAAGCTTCTCTGATTTCAGAGTCCCATTTCTCTTTTTTTTCAATCCAGAAATGGCAACTGTCTCCTACCAACACAGTTGTAGCATTTCAGTAATTCATTTTGTTGAAGTTTGAGGAAACACTGCATCAGTATACCATGGAAAACTGCCACATCCCAATTCAATAATATGCCAGCAAGACGGCTTAATAACCTAAATCAACTAAGTCTGCCATCTGGGTAGAATATGAGATCACAAAGCTAGAACTGGAAAATAGTTGAGATATCTATCTAGTCCAATTCTCATTTTTCAGATAAGAAAATTGAAGGAGATTAAATAATTTGCTCAAGGTCACACAGATAGTAGGGTTCAGAAGTGAAATTTGAACTCAAATCCATTAACTCCACAAACTTACCACTGTATCACACTGTCTCCTGGCTACTATGATAGAAACAATTTATATCATGTCAGCTAAAATATGCTATTCTATGAAAGAATTTCTCTCCTCACCCAATGATATCCCCAACTTGGGAAACAGGAGAGGAGGGAGAGGAGAAAGAACTCAGATAAAATTAGAATGGATAAAGTCACAAAGTAAGATATGAAACACACCTTGAAAGTTTTATCAAGTTTTTTCTATATTGAGATTAAGCAAGAGAGACTGCACTACACTTTGAGTCAGAAAGGCCTTGGTTCATGTCCAGTCTTAGATAGTTAATAGTTGTGATGGACATATTGGTGTATAACTGTAATTATTGCTAATGTGTATGTTGGGGGAGGGAGAGTTCTGAGCCTCAGTATGCTAAAGATGATCAAGTGTGTCTGTTTTAAATATAGTGCTAATACCACCTGGTAGTCTAAGGATGATTGGGTGAGGCCAGGTTAAAATTTCCATACTAATGAGCTTTGGGATTGGCCTGTGAGTGACTACTGAACTTTCAGCCTTCGTGAGTTGGTGAGAAGAAAAAAAGAAAAGAAAGAAAGAAAGAAAGAAAGAAAGAAAGAAAGAAAGAAAGAAAGAAAGAAAGAAAGAAAGAAAGAAAGAAAGAAAGAAAGAAAGAAAGAAA
>NC_058131.1:517514557-517591730 GCF_016433145.1 Gracilinanus agilis
GAAGGAAGGGAGGGAGGGAGGGAGGAAGGAAGGAAGGAAGGGAGGAAGGAAGGAAGGAAGGAAGGGAGGGAGGAAGGAAGGAAGGAAGGAAGGAAAGAAGGAAGGAAAGAAGGAAGGAAGGAAGGAGGGAAGGAACAAAGGAAGATAAGTAAATTCACTATCCAAATTTAGTACTACCACACACTTGGCAATATCAAATAAAATTCCATATCCTCGTAGCTCTTTTGTTCTCATGAGGAAGACACATTTGATACCTCAACCCCATCCATAAGTGAATTTTTACTCAGTTCAGATGATCAAAAATGAAAAAATGCAGGTACCACAAAAGAGAGGTATTTATCAAAGAGGAAAAAGAGACAGTTCAAAAGGAGACAGCTTTGAATTTTCTGCACTTTGAATTCTGTAAAACTTTGTTCCTAGAGTAGGCATGATTCTTAATTATAGCATCTCTAAGGTTGGTAGAGCTATAACTCCCTCTTGAATCGCTTCTTCCTTTGTTTTCATGTTTATTCTGCTTTTCTCCTGAAAAATGTTGACGGGCTGGATTACACCTGACAGTACACTTGGCAGTCCCCAGAGAACACCAGTCTTCACAGCGTTTCATTCTTTGGGTGATAAGGAAACTTTTCATTTTTTTTTAAGGATTCAAAATCTACATTCTTTTTCGTTGACAATTGACTGGAACATTTTGCAAATAAGTGCCAGGCCTCGATGAGGTGCAAAATACTGACTGTATTAGCTAGTTATTTAGAGATGTGAATATGCTCTTGCCAACATACATTCAATTTAGTCTTTGTGTGCTTTGCATCATCTCCCAGGAATCACTTGTTTAGAAATGTTAGAATTTTAATGTTTTAATCATTGCCTTTGTTTTTTTAATCAACAATTAATTTCTTTAAAGCAATTGACTGGAGCCAATATCTCTTTTTGATATTCATGTGTCTATATATGATATTTTTAAAGTAATTTTTTCTCAGTGTTTTTCTAATCATTCTCTCCTCTTTAAAAAACCTTTGGAGATTACATTATTTTCTTGGATAAATTTTATTGTCAATTTTGCTTTTATATTATTTTGTTACCCATTTATTGCCCTCTTACCCCCCAAGAAAGCCAATCCCCTAATACAAAACTAAATTAAAAACAGAGAAATAACAATATTTTTAAAATTCAGCAAACTACAAGCTTGGTCATTTGATTGATTTCACAGCATTCAATTTTGGTTGTTTAATTGTTGATGTCCTTTGAATTTATATTATATTATTTATATTATTGTAATTTTCCTCATTCCACTTACCCAAGTTTGTGTGAGGTCATGTTAGTCATCCCATGCTTCTTTATATTTGTCCTATTCATCACTTCTTTTAGTGCAATATTCTAATATATTCACAGGTCATAACTCAATTATTCATTCCCCAGTCAATGAGCATCTACTTGTTTCAGTTCTTTGCTCATTAAACTCTCTTGAACATACTCAGTATTTATGGTTTCCCTATAATATAGTTCTTATTACAATGAAACTTTTTGAAAAGATTCTTGTGAAATCTAGTTTTCATCTCCACACATGATAGACTCCTAGATCTCTGAGACAATCTGTTCTAATGATCTCATTTTATAGATTAAAAATCTGAAATGAAGGGATGTAGTGACTTATCCAAAGTAACACAGGTAATAAAGCGGCTGAAGTAAGATTCAGATTCACTTCTGTTAACATAAAATCCAGCCCTCCAAATTCAGCACTCTTTCCATGGCACCCAAGAAAGGAAAATCTATCTTAATGAATACATGTCTAAGGAATGAGATTTTATTCTCATTTGTCACCTTGTCAATCAATCAACAACCATTTATTAAAAGTGTCTTGAAGGTGGGAGGCACTATCTTATATTCATTCATTCAACAACAAAAAAAAATCTAGTGAACACCTGCTCTGTCCATAAGAATTTTATAGTCATGCCTAAGAATAGAATCTGTGAATGATGATGAGCCTTTCTTAAGTTTCGTGAAACTGGACCCTTCTAGCCAGACCTCCAAAGATCAGACTATTAAGAACTAAATTGCTCAATTTAGGAATTGCTCAACTTAGGAACTCCACTCCCTCGCTAGGCTAAACTGTCCAGCCCAATCATATTTCACCAGCCCCAGACTCCTGACCATTCCCCATCCAACCTTCTGCCACACTATCACACATAATATCCCCTCCCCAAATCTTTACACCTTTTGCTCTTGGAACAATAATCAATTCAACACTCAGGTTCCTTTTGGAAAAGACCTATCAACTGACTACCCCGTAAGCACACTTACCATCCCTATGGCCACCCCACATATGGGTGTATGTATGCATACATATATAGTATATGTTATATGTGTGTTATGTAAGTACATAATCACATAGAATGGGATATATATATATGGAGGTAGTTATATATACACACTACATATTGTCTTCCCCCTGTTATAATGGAAGCTCCTTGCAGGCATGTAATATCTGTCTTGTGTATATGATCTAATATCTATTAGATTTTGAACTCTTTGAGGTCAGGGATTGTCTTTACCTCTCATATTGCCAGTACTCCTCTGGTATATAGATGGCACTTGATAAATGCTTTTTAACCAACTGATGGACTGATATGTATAATATTACAACAAGAGAAATATTCATACATAGAAAACCTCAGGTCAAATCGAAAGTCCAAAAATATTTTTGTTAAGTTATATGATATATATAATATGCATACATGTGCATGCATATTAATAAGTAAACATGCATGTATGCAATCATAAATTGTGAAACTTCTGCTTGCTTATTACATTCCTGAATTTCATAAGGTTCCTCACTCTACTAGACCTCTGAAATATATGGCAACATAAATAAATTAATGGATACCTGGCCATCCATAAAAGTGTGCTTCCTTGTCCTTCCCTGTATTCATGGAAGATATATGATGACTTTCAAGGCTAATCACAAGCCAAGCCTAGCCAGCCCCCTTTGTCACCCCTTCAGCTCACTGCAATACCTTAGATTCCTGAGTCATAGGTCATGAATGAGTGGGGAGGGTGACTCAGAGCCAGGTTCTGAGATACTTCTCCTTCTAATGCTTCTTGCTTGGCATTCCTGGCTTTGGGAGATCCAGAATCTAGAGACAAGGTCCATAAGGAGGCTGGCCAGAATAATAATAACTAAATAATCAGGAGGCCAGAAGCAGCTACATCTCATCCTAGAAGAGAATGATTAGCTGTAGGTAGTCTTTGGAGGCATCATTAAATAATACATCTTTATCGACCTCATTTTTTAAAAGTGAAATCAAAGAACCAGGAGTGTATACATTACTATTTTTGACCTGAGGGATGAAGGATGTTTTTATAGAACATCATAGAAACTTCACTGCTGGACAGAGGGGAATGTGAATCCTAACCAATTTGGCATGTAGTGCCTGTTTGCTCACAAGAGTTCAAAATTCCTCACCAGACCTAAGTAGAATACAGCAGGATGATCATTTTCCTAGTTCTGAATACTATACTACTCTTAGGCAGAGGAAAGAGGCTGGAATCATGATTTCACTGATAAAGGAAAATTGTAGATGAAATACAATACTCTCTCTCCTGGGTTACTAATTGGCACAGTGAGTAAACCACTGAATCTAGAATTAGGAACACCAGAGTTGAAATCCTAACTCAGATATGAGCTCTGTGGCCCTTGGCTAGTCACTTAACTTCTATTTGCTTTAGTTTCCTCAACTGTAAAATGGAAATAATAATAGCACCTATCTCCCAAGGTTGTTATGAGGATTAAATGAGAGTGTAATTGTAACGTGTTTTGCAAACCTGAAGGCATTACATAAATGCTAATTATCATTATTATTATTACCAATGCAATCAAGTTTTTCTATCCTAGCCTTATCCACTCTTACAGTGTTAAGATATTTTCCTAAAACACAGAGATTAAGTGACTTGTCTGGGGGTCACACATTCAATATATTTCAGACATGGAATTTGAACTTACATCCTATTGGCTTTGTAGTCAGACCTCTATCCAATATACATCTTATTATCACAGTAAGGTGTTTTTGTCATTGCTTTATTACAATGTTGCTTCATATTAATCTTGTTTGGGCATGTCCAATTCTTCATTACCCCATTTGGGGTCTTCTTGGCAAAGATGCTTGGGGTGGTTTTCATTTCCTTTCCTAGTTTATTTTACAGATAAGCAAAGAAAAGCAAATAGGATGAAGTGACTTGCCCAGGTTTACTCAGCTGTTCCATGTCTGAGGCCATATTTGAAATCAGATCTCCTTTATTTCAAACCTTGGTACTCTGTCCACTATTCTTTCGATCTCCCCTGATATTAAGTCCATCTAAAGACAATTAAAACTTGAAGATCTTTAACAATTAGTTGGCCATTCCTCTCACCTTCTACTTGTATAGTTAGCATTTTGAAACAAGTGTAAGATGTTACACTGTTAAAATTATATCTTAATTTAATTAACCCATATTCTAACTGTCCTTTTGGACCATGACTCTGTCATGCAACATATTATTTATTCCTCCCATCTTTGTGTTAGCTGAAAATTTGAAAAGTATTCCATCTATGCCTTTATTCAAGACACTGATAAAAAATGATTTAAAATATATATAACTAACTACAAAGCCCTGTGGTACTCTACAGAAGCATATTTCTAAGTTGACATCAAACCATCAATGACTATTCTTTGGATCATTTCAATCAATTTTAAGTTTACCTCACTGTAGCGATAGTTACCTAGACTACTAATAGCCTGACCCACAGCTCTCCATATTTTCCACAAGAATAGCATAAAGGACTTTGTCAAAAATTATACTAAAATGTGAGTGCACCCTTCCTATAAATCTTTTCATCTAATGGCCTTTTCAAAAAAGGAGTTAAAATCAGCCTGGCAGGGCCTTTTATTGGTAAAGTCACTCTACTACTTTTTTCTAGATTTCCACTAACCATCATCTGTCTAATACTATGTCCTAGACTTTTGGTAGGAATCATAGAGTAGTTCACTGGCCTTTGGCTTGCGGATTCTATTTTCTTTTCTATTTTGAAAAAAAATGGTGCATGTACCCTTCCCTATCCTATGTTACCATTTTCCACTGATTTTTAGAGATCACTAATAATGACTCAATAATCATATCTACCAATTCTTTCTGAACCAGTTCATCTAGGTCTAGGAACTTAACTTATCAAAAGCAAAGTATTCTTCTTTCACTTAGATATTGACTCTGTTAACTAATTTTGTTCTGTCTTACAATCTAATGGACATTCTCCTAATCAGAAGATGGTGGGAAATGGAGTTTTATAATCATAATGGTTTCACATACTTGTAGTGAGAGCATGCTTGTCTAGATGAGCCTGAAATATAGTTCAAGATTCTTTGCTTTGTGTTTATTTCTCTGAGGACAGGGGACCAAGCAGCAATCCTAAAAAGATGCTCCTCAGCCTTGAAAACTATCTTGTAAGCTAGAATGATCTAGATTAATTGAGAAGTTGAGGCAGAAATAGGTCTCTTGTAGAATATTCCAGAGCACCATGGTTAATTATATAATTTTTTATCTTTTTTATTGGGGTCTTGAATAAATTAATAGATTGAATATTTGTCAGATTTGCAACTAATACAAAGATGGAAGGGATAAATACTAGACAATATAGACTGAGATGGAAGTAGAATCAGCTCATCAGTCCTAAAGTCACTTGGGACATTTTATTTCTTGGGGGAATATAATAGAAGTGATAGACAACAAATCTTTCTGTAGACTCCTTTGCAGTCTTTTGTTTTGGGTTTGTAAGGGTTAAAAATTAAAGATTGTACTAAATGTATAGAAATGTGGTTGCCAAAATTATACTATTCAAGTCAGGATGATTTTATGGTAGTTTATTTACAAAGAAGAAAGAGCGAAAGTAAGGAAATGAGAGAGATAGTAGACAATTACTGCCACTGGTTGCAAGCAGGTAGGGCTTCAGCGGCCCCAGCAAAAAGGGACCCAGAGATAATTATGGCCTCCTCCAAGATGAAGGACCTCTCTGGAGGCTAGTACCTCTAGAAAAAAAAACAGGAAAAGGAGTCAGCCTTTTCACTCACCCACGTGGTAGTTCAAAAGGAGAGATTCAAGAACAGTCTCACCAAATTTCAGTCTCAGGTCCACGAAGCAGATCCTTCACCAGCCTCAAACTCAAATGCAAACTCAAACTCGAACTCTGAACTCCAAAGAACTGACTTCACAGGAAGTTGCCATTGCTTTTAAAAACACTTCTTGTGTCACCTCCTGTGCATTCCTTCCACTTTACATGGACCAATTGTAGCTTTAATTTTGCTTAGGACTGCCCAGGGGGCAGTCAGTCATTTCTGATTCATCACCCATCACTTGGATCACAGACCTCCCCATACTTAAGGATAAGTGGGGTGTATACATTTCTGGTGATTAAATCTAAAAGTGGGCAGGTAAGAGTTAATACCATCTTCACAGGTTCCTATTTCATAGTTTAAATGTTTTCTAGCAGATGTTTATGAGTCTTTTGTGTTTTTAGCATTTGTGTGTATGTGATGGAAGAAATAAATCACTGACCTATATCTTATATCTACAGATATATTAAGTCACTTTCTTGAAGGAATATGTTAATCCCTTTTGGAAACCCTAGACAGGAGCCAAAATTAAACTATGTTTAAGATGTTTTCCTTTAGACTAAAAAAAAGCATTAGTGAAAGTCTAACTACCCTCTTTGTCATCAAGCTCCCCTAAGACTGCACCCAGTTTGCTTAATCCCAGAGCCAAGTCTGACATCAGAAGTGACTACAATAACATCAGTGCTATTGCTGCTGGCCCCATTAATCTTCATCCCAATGTTTTCCACATGCTTCATTTCACTAGGTCCTGCATTTCCTTACAGAAGTAAAGTGTTCTTAGTATGTAATGCCACTCCACACCCTCTACTGCTTTTATGAATCTTATTCTGGCTGTTATACTTCTCCAGTGACATATTTTAGTTATGGTTCTCATACCAGCAAGTCTTAGTGATACCTAAGGTTGAATTTGCCTCCTTGAATTGGCATCTCTCATTCACCTAGCTTGTTACTCAGTCCTTGTGCATTTATGCATGGGCATCTAAGACCATGGTGTCTCTATGGCCATTTTTCTTTCTGTTTTTAATAATACTTTATGATATCTACTTGTATCATATATGTAGGCAATTTTTCTCCCATTCTCTGTCCTTTTCAGGAACAGATAGGATACTGAATGTGGGATCAGGAAGACATGTTCTGACATATATTATATTACATTGGGCAAGTCATTTAATTCTCTGTGTCCCAGTTTTCTCTTTTGTTAAACAAGAGGGTTGGACTAGATGGGCTCTGAGGTACCTCCTAGCTCTAAATCTATGATCTGTATAAATTCCTTTGGCTAGTTTTGCAAGATTTCACACAAATTTAATTTTTTCTCTGCAAACTTTTGGAAGATTGGCTAAAAGTTTAACTTAGCCTCAGCATATGAAATCTTTTTTTAAACTTTCTCTGGCAAATTATGCCTTCTTTTCTGTTTTCATTAACTTGCTGAACCTACATTGAAAATTGAAATCCTCTTAACAATAAAAAATGCAACATTTACATTCTTATCTGCCACTGGAAACTAAATACCCAAGTGACAATTTTGAGATCATGCCTTTCCTGATCAAAACTGTCCCAATGACCTTTAATGAATTTTTTTCATTTTCATTCATCAAAGAGGGGGCAGCGAAAAACTCAGAGCCAGCCTATCCATGTCCCCAGTGTTTTAACTTACCAACCAGATGGCCGTTACTCCATCCACCAAGCACCTTTGGAAATGTTTGGGATGTTTCTACTCATGTTTATGAGTAAAATTAAAAACTGACTTTATACATTTTTTTTATTCTCTCTTTTTATTGTTCCCAAGTTTTAATATATTAAACTCAAGTTAAATATGTCTATATTTAATATACTCTGTATATTGAAGTGGTTGGTGATCCATCTCTCCAATACCACATGATACAATGACGATATTTCATCTTCTTAAAGAAGCACTTTCATATGTCACTCCCCACCCTCCTAACCACCTTCTCAGAATCTTCTCATGCCTCTAAGTTGCCTAAAAGGAAAATTCCAAAAACTTTGGCATTCAAGGCCCCTGGCATGACTCTTGTGTACCTTTCCAAACTGGGGTCTCATTACTCTTATCCTGAACCATCTTTCCAGCCAAGGTAGCTTACACTCTGCCTTCCCCCCACCAAATACATGAAGTTCATTTCTGCCTTTATATCCAAAGCTTTGTAAAAAGAGCAATGGATTTGGCGTCAGATGGTCTCTGTTCAAATCCTGGACTCAGTACTTAATAACTGAGAATACCCAAAGGATCATAAAACTCTGCATCCTTTTTGACCCAACAATACCATTATTACCCAAAGAGATCAAATGTAAGAGGAAATGATCTACTCGCACAAAAATATTTATAGCGGCTCTTTTTGTGGTGACAAAGAATTGGAAACCGAATGGATGTCTATCACTCAGGAAATGGCTTAACAAGTTGTGGTATATAAATATAATGGGATACTATTGCACCATTCGGATTTTAAATCTTTGCTAGTAAGTGCTTTTGAGTCTTTTGTAGTTTTAGCATTTTTATGTGTGTGTGATGGAAGAAACAAATAGCTGACCTGTATCTGATATCTACTGATACACTGAGTCACTTTCTTGAAGGAACATGTTTCTCCCTTTTGGGAAAACTCATGGCAGGAGCCAAATCTTAGCTATGATTAAGAGGTTTTCCCTCAGACTATAAAAAGCATTAGTGCACGTCTAACTGCCATCTTTGGAATCAAGCTCCTCCAGGACTACACCCAGTCTGCTTAACTCCAGAGCCAAACTTGACATCAGAGGTGACTACAGTGATAGCAATGCTGTTGCTTCTGCCTCCATTAATCTTCATCCCAGTGTTTTCCATGTGCTTCATTTCACTGGTTCCTGTATTTCCTTACACAATATATGTAATGCTACCCCACACCCTATCCTGCTTTTATATATCTTATTCTGATTGGAGGGAGGGAGAGAATATAAATTGCAAAATGTCAGAAAACATTAATTAAAATTTATATCAGCAGGTAATATGGAAAAAATAAAAGATTATAAAAATAACTATGTGATTTCAGACAAATTACCTCACCACTTAGGCCTAAATCTCCTCATATATAAAATAAGCAAATTGAATTAGACAGTCTTCTAGCTCTCTCTGAGCTCTAGATCCTATTATCATAACTCTTTCTTCTATCTAGATTTCCTCCTCTGCTCCTGGCTCCAAGAGGCTGCATCATGTGCAACAGCCATAGCCTGGTAAAACCATCTCATCAGATGGAAAAAATAAGGTTCAGAGTAACTAACAAGCCTCAAATGCATCAGCAAGTTAGAGAAATGTTTACCCCCAGCAAAATGGATGAATGAGAATAATTCATTCCATCGAGCGTGAAGGTAGCTGAAGCAGACAATGTAGAGTGCTTAGGGTTTGGTCAGACATTGAAGATGCCAAGGTCATTCATTGCAACCCTGGCCATTGTCAGTTGTCATCTTTTGTCTTGCTACTGGACTTAAATGACTGAAAGAGAGAACAAGACTTACGGCTTTGTGCAACTCTGCCTCACTTAAATCTAATTCACTCACAAGTCAAGACATGAAGACATTGGTTCTCTTCAAAAATGAATGACACAGAACCATAACAATGATATTTATCCAAACCTTACCCATCTTTTGAGGCCAAGCTCAAGTTCCACCTCTTCCATGAAGTCTGCCTAACCTCTTACATGTACAACAAATGTTCCTCTTTATGAACTCCAGAAGCATTGAAGACCAAAATAAGGTAGCAAATAAAAAGGTGGAGAACCAGGAAGTCCTATGTTTGAATGTTGCCTCAGATGCTTACTAATTGTATGATCCAGAGCAAGTCACTTAACAGTGATGGGACTTAATTTCCTCATCTATAAATGAAGAAGTTGGAATCAAATACTTCAAAATTCCCTTGCTGATCAAAATCTTTGATCCTGTGATTATCCACACTACAAATTTAGCAATTAATCCTAGGCTGCCTAGAATTAGCAGAGATCTTTTAAGTATATATACTCTTCAACTAGAATTTAAGTTTTGTGAGAATTTATTCATCTTTGTGTCCTCACAAAACACTTCTCATAATATTGTAAGCATACTAGATGTTCAGTAAATACTTCTGAATAAATGAATGAATGACTGGATTGGGCAGATTACAGAGTCAAACTTATTACAACTAATCTATTTAATAGGGCAGGCTTTTCTTCTTTAGTAATATTTGTTTATAGAACTATGATAATGAATGTTAAGCCATTTTTCCCTTAGATAAGTGTGCTTATCACTAATTGTAGGAAGAAAGGGTTCCTATGAAAGGTTTTTGCCCACCTTTCCTACTAGTTAGCCAGTATTGGTTGGCGGCACTTTTATCATTTTGGTGTATTTATTGATTTTTGATGCTAATAATTTAACAGTCCATCATGCTTCGTATAAACTAATTTCATTTAGCAATTATTTTTGTGATAAGGTTCTCTTTTAAAATGTAATTAAATTATGGAAAAGGTATCATGATTGAAGGAATCATTATCTGTTGTTAGCACTTGGAATCTAACTTCAGTTTTTGCTTTCAAAACAGTTACCTTCTCATCCACTTAACACTTAATCAGATTTATTCATTAAATATCTGTTATGGGCACACCACTATTCTAAGCACCTAGAAAGACAAAAAGATAAATAAAGCATATTTCCTGCCCTCAGAGGTCTTATAATCTTCAATTTACAGAGCTCTATATTCATTGATATTTTCAGAGTAACTGCATGAATTAAAATGCCATTTCCTCCTGTACTTTTTCTTAGGACAACTAGGTGGCCCAGTGGATAGAGTATTAGTCCTGGAGTCAGGGAAACCCAAATTCAATTCAGACCTCAGACACTTACTAGTTGTATGACCCTGGGCAAATCATTAACTTAAGTTTGTCTCAATTTCCTCATCTATAAAATGAACTGGGGAAGCAAGTTACAAACAACTCTAGTGTCTTTGCCAGGAAAACCCCAAATGGAGTCATGAAGATTAGACTTGACTGAAATGACTCAAAAATGAAAAGATTTTTCTTATTTTTCATCCCAAAAGATAATCTTTGTGTCATATCTAAATCATTTGTATTGCCTTTTTAAAACAATTTATGATAACCAATTCAACCAAAATTAATATGTAATTCATTTTATATATTATATATAATCATTTTGCCTCTCTAGGCTTCAGCTTTGTTATCTACAAAATGAGGGATTTAGATGATATTACTAAGGTCCCTTCCTACTTCAAATTCCATACTACTTGAGTCTCACATAATGGCAGAATCAATGATTTGAAAAGCACACAAAACTCTATCTGCTCCAAAACATTTTTCCCATCATTAGAGTTATTAGCAAGTTGGACAACAAACATGGAAGAATTGTCTCCAAAAGGCTATTTTAGTGTCTATACATCTATAAGAAGCAAGTAAACAATTAAACAATTCTTTTCAATTCAACAAACATTAGATATACATTAGACAAAAGATGTTGTGTTAGGTGCTTGTTATACAAAAGTAAAGTAGATCAGTAGTGATTCCTGAGCATCAAAAACTTTAAATCTAATAAAGGAGATACATAAATAAACAACCACAATTTACATTAGAACATCAGTACAAGATAATACTGAAATATATAGGCATTAAAACTGCATCAATATAATGCAGTTGATTTTTGTCTTTGTTGATAAATGCCATATTCTCATCTGTCTGAAAATGAAAAAAATCATAGGAAAATGGGACTACAATGTATAACACAAAGAAAATTTAAGCTAACCAAGATTTTAGCTAGCCATTCATTCAAGATTGAGGATTTTTTAAAATTGGTCATTTTTTTTTTGTCTTTTATATTTACCATTTTCTTCCTAAAGGTGAAAAAGCAATAATAGTAGCTAATTTTTATGAAACACTTTTAGGCTTGCAAAACACTTTACAAAAAAAATCTTATTTTGTCCTTATGATAATCATGAAAGGGATGTTTTATTATTATATACATTTTATAAATTAGTAAACTGAGGTAGACAAAAGGTCAGTGATTTGGTCACAGTCACATATCTTGTAAGTGTCTGAGATCTTAATTCTGGTCTTCCTGACTTCAGTTTCAACCGACTCTATCCACTGTATAAATGAAATAATTAATAATAAAATAAATTTAAGATTTACAAATACATTGCGCATGTTATCTCACTTGATGAGATGATGAAGCTGGAAGCTAAACATATTGAACAACAGAATGGGAATCCAAAAAAATCTTGCTATATTAGAATTGTGTACTAAATTGTGTACTAAAAAGTAAGATGAAACATAATAGGGACAGATGCAAAATTTTATTTGTTGGTTAAAATAAGTAATATCATTTGAGCAGGATGAAGATAGTTAAAAGACAATTCATGTCAAAAAGACAGGATAGGCTAGCAGGCTAAAAGCTCATCATTAGTCACTAAGTTAACTTCCCTGAGCCTCTGTTTCCATATCTGTAAAATGGAATCATTAGACTAGACGACCTCTGGAAGTCCCTTTGGATTCTAAATCTATGATCGTATGAATAATGTGACAATAGTGAAATTCTAATTCAGGTAAGAGTGAAATTAGATAACCTTTGGAGGTGCCTTCCAAGTCTAAAATTCATGTCAGTTAAAAATGTTAACACATTGATTGGCTTGGTTTTAGTCTATGGTTTTAATAATATTAAAAGTTCTCCTGGAGTTCTCCAATGGGACTCCAGAGTCTCCAAAAGATTTAAAGTTGTAGACTGTACAAAGGGTAATGTAAAAGATCGTAGTGAGCATAAGTACACTTCAATATATGGCAAAGTATTATTTTGCAGAAGTGGCATAAAATGTGACATTAGAGACAGGAAGTAGTCTAGTGATGTAGTCAAAAAAAAAAGCTAAATAAGACACAATCCACATACTCCTCTCCCAACCATACAATATCAAGAGATATAGAAGAAAGAACCCTGTGAAGGACTCTCTCTTAGTGATCCAACTTGATGGCAAAAAGATACATTTGAACTAAAGAAAGAAGGTAGGTGTGACTCCCTAGAATTCTTGAGCTAAAAGAAACTCTGGGCATTCCCTTAGTCTACAGGAGGATATAGACAAGAATCTCATAGGATGTGATTATACAGATGGGTTGCAATCGTCAATGTAGAGAAAGTACCTACATTGATGATGTCAGAAATCAATTCAAGTGCCATAGTCATAAATGATGGCAGTTATTTTTGTTTTATACACTGCCTTGCTTAGAACAAATGTGGAATATTATATCTGCATCTGGACAAATTCTTTAAATGACATTGAGAATTGTAGAGCATCCCCAGATCAACAACAAGAACAGCAATGGGATTTGAAACAATTTCATTCAAGGATCAGTTAAGCAAGCCAGATAAATGTAGCCTAGAGAAGAGAAATCTTTGAACAAGACATGATGATAATGCTTTTCAATACTTGAAAGACTATCATATCGAACTGGAGTATGATTTTCTCTGCTTGACCCCAAATCACAGAACTAGGACAAATGTGGGAGTTGTAGAAAAGCAGATTTCAATTGCATATAAGGAAAAACTTCCTAAAAATTAGAGCTGCTCTAAAGATGACTTGTTCTATTCGTTGAGAGCTATTCTAGTGGAGGTAAAATAATCCCTTGTTGAGAAGACTGTAGAGAAGGCAACTGCTCCAATTGGACTAGATAATCAGAGGTCACTTCAAAATCAGAGATACTATGTCTTTGTAGAATCAGATTATAAGTAAGATTGGACAAACTTTGAGGTTCCTCTTGAGTCTAAAAATCTGTGATTCTGTGACATCAGCTAAAAAACTAGTGCATTTATAAGTTTAATTTTAGTCTATAGTCTCAGTTTCCTTATCTACACAATGGAACCAATAATGCTTTTCCTGCCTAATTCATGGATAGCCTAGTTGAGTACAATACTGAATTTGGAGTTAGGGCCCTGGATTTAAACTACACCTCAGACATTTATAAGCTGTGAAACTATGGCAAGTATCACTTAATGATATGGGTTTATGTTTCCTCATCCATAAAATGAGCATTATGAGATCTTTCCTACCTGAAGAAAGACCCTACGTATGATCTGTAATCTTTGGTTTCTTATTTCTCAGCTGTAGTGGAGCTGTAACTCATCCCATGCATAAATATAGTTGGACTTAAAGGAAAATGACTACATGCTACCAAAACCTATTCAATAATTCTTTAAAATTTAAGGAAATTCTAGAATATTTCAGTTAGAAGGAACTTTGAGCTTTCCTCTAGTTCAGTGATGGGCAAACTTTTTAAAGAGGGAGCCAAAGGAAAGGAAGTGCTCATCTGTCAATCTGTTTCTAAGACAACTCTTTTGAAGTTTCACTGAATTGTATCCTACTCATTGTATTCGTCAGATTAGAAATAATGTTGCAGGGCTGGATAGAACATTTCAGGTCCCCCCCCCCCATCTGGCCCACAGGCCATAGTTTGCCCATCACTGATCTAGTCCATCTCCATCTCCTTGCTTCTAAATGGCAATATAACCAAATCATTTCATACTCAAGAATATATTTTAAATCTCCTGAGAAAGGGGATTTCAAAACGATTTTCATTAATCGCTTGAGGTCTCAATAACTTGCTGCCAGAAAATTCCACTTTCTGACAAATAAAGTAATAAAGAACACTCTATAATTATACTGACCAACATTGACCATGGAAAGGATTGAGAAAATGCACCTCCTTTCCTCCATCACAGAGGTAAGAGAATGGCATTTTACATACATTACCAGACATGGTCAGTGTATTAGCTAAACCTTTTATTTTCTTCATTTTTCTTTGAAAAATGTGTTACATGTGAATATGTATTGGGTGAGGGAAAGAGAAAATTTGGAAATTAAATGAAGTTTTAAAAAGTCATCAATGAAAAATTCCCCTTTCTGCCTAACCTTTCACACAGTAATAAAATAACTGACATTTATATAGCAATTTAAAATTTGCAAAGCACTTTACATACATTATCTTATTTGACACTCACAATATCTCATGAGCTAAGTATTCTGGATATTATTATCTTTATTTTCCAGAGAAGGAAATTAAGAATCAGAGAAGGGAAGCAATTTGCCCAAAGTCATACAGCTGGGAAGTGTTGGAAGTTGGATTAAAAATCAGTTCTTCTTGACTATCAGTCCAGAAGCCTATCCATTATATCCCATTATATATCAATGAAAAGGCATTTATTAAGTGTTTAGTATGTGCCAAGCACTGTGCCAAGTGATGGAAATACAAATGGAAAAATGAGTCCATATCTCAAAAAGCTTTTCTATAATTAGGAGAGATAACACTGAAAAGAGCATTCAGCTGTAGGGTAGAAGGAAAGGGCCAGGGGATCTTGGAGTTGTTTTGGCAGGTCAGTTGGCAGCATGTGGGTGTATAAAGAATATAGTAGTAAGGCAGATGGCAAGACCCACTTATCTTCCATTTTACCTAGATTGTAGTTGGTGACTCCCTGGGCTGATCTGAAAAGTATAAACATGTCTACTACCCATTAGGTGAAGGGTGGGCAATGGTGGAAGGATCCAGAGTGACCCAAGAGTCAGAGTGGAGCAGAAACTTGAGTTCTCTCTACAATAACCAGCCAGGATTTGGAGAAGCAGGACAAGGGATGGGGAATGGTAAAGAAAAGCTTCCCTATCAGTAATGCAAGTATCCAGGACAACTCCAAGGCTCTCATGATGAAAAAGGCTACCCACTGCTATAGAAAGAATTAATGGAGTCTGAATGCAGATTGGAGCAAGTCATTTTTCACCTTATTTCCTCAATGAATTTTTCTCTAGTGTAAGTGATATTTGTCTTCTCTCACAACATGGTGAACACAAAAATAAGTATTATATAATAACACTTGCACAGCCTATATCAGATTACTTGCCATCTTGCAGAAGGGGAAGGAGTGGGAAGAAAGGAGAGAATATGTATTGCAAAATGTTTAAAAAAATGATTATTGAAAATCATATCAATGTGCAATCTGGAAAAAAATTCAAAATCTAAGAAAAAGAAAAGAAGTCTTCCTGAAATACCTCCTCCAGTTGTACAAACCCATTTTCCCATTCTGTGTCTAGTCTCCTTGAAAATAAAGACCAAATATTATTGAATAGAACATTTGGGAACATTTGGCTGATAACATTGAGATAGTTTTACTATTACTAATGATGATAATCATAATAATAATCTAGAATCTATCATGGATAATCAAAAGAGCAAGTTTCTAAATATGAGACCATCAGTGTCAGAAAAAGAAACCTCAGTGGTCTGTTGTTTAACATAGAAACTAAGAGAATCAAAGGATCTCAGAGTTAGAAAAGGCCTCCATTATACCCCAATTTAGCTCCAACATTTAATCTAATCTGGATAGATTCTCCTGTATCCCTACATAGATATTTTGGCTCTTTTCCCCCTTTTCTTACTTGGTTCTTTAGCAAAGTTAAAGAGATTAAGTACTAACCACTACAGAGTTTCTAGAGTTAAGAGCTTTGACAAATGTGATGATTTTCTCTTCAGTTTCAGTATATGAGTGTTTTACGTGATAACTCTAAAGAAATATGGGCATACAGACATCTGAACTGCCTTGACTGAATAGAATCTATTCCTCCCATTTAGTTGCTAAATCTTTGATCTGGGCAGGCAAGCAGGCAGCTATGTTGCTAACTGTCGATGCTACACTGCTGTATTCATAGAGGATTGTCAGCACAGTGTAGTATTATTATTTGAGATCATTTGTTCGTGTAAAGACATGTTAAATCTCACAGTTGCTTTGTCTCTTGTCACATGAGTTGTATACCATCACATTAGTGATTAGACTGCCTCATAAACCTGCCAATGGCTGCATTTGCTACCCACCTTCAAAGAATCAACAATTCGTGTTTGTTTCCTTTTTTCTCTTTCTCTCCTTGCTTTAGCAACCACTTAGTAATAGCCAGTTTCCAAATATGAGACTATCAGTGTCAGAAAAAGAACTTTGCTGGCCTATGGTCTAGCATAGAAATTGAGAGAATCAAAAGATCTCAGAGTTAGAAAGGGGCTCAGTTATAGCCCAATTTATATGTGAACAGAAATCCCCTCTATATTATCCCCATATGTGTTTGTCTAACTGAATAAGGTCCTTGAGAGCAGAGACTATTTCATTTTTATCTTTGTTTCCCTGGCACTTAGAACAGTATCTGATAGGTAGTAGACTCTTGATAAATGCTTGTTGAATTTAACTCAGTTTCTTGAAGACTTTCAGTTAGGGGAATCTACAATATCTTGGGGGCAACCCATTTTGCTTTGGAAAGCTCTAAATTCTTTGGAAGTTGCTCCTTCCATCAAGTCAAAACCTGTTTCACTATAGATTCAATCCACTGTTCCTAGATCTGATCTCTAAGGCCAAGTAGAAAAACTCTAATCCCTTTTCAATGTGATGACCCAATCAAAAACATGCTAGCAGCTATGACATATCTCCTAAGTACTTTCTTCTTCAAATTAAACATTCCCAATTTCTTTAATGGGCAACTAGGTGTCACAGGAGATAGAGGCCAGGACATGAAGTTAGGAAGACTGCACTTTCTAAGTTCAAATCTTACCTCAGATGTTTACTAGTTATATGATCCTAATCAAGTCATTTAGCCCTGTTTGCCTCAGTTCCTCATCCATAAAATGAGTTGGAGAAGAAAATGGCAAACATTCCAATAACTTTGCCAAGAAAATCCCAAATGGGCTCATAAAGAGTGGAAAAGACTAAAATGACTGAACAATAACAAATTTCTTTAATAGATCCTTATATACCATGGTTACCCATCTTCTCATCTTGGTCATATTCCTCTGGATGAACTCCAATTCATCAATGTCTCTCCAAAAATGTAATAATCATATGGCCTAAAATGTGTTACCAGTGTAGTAAAATGGAAAGAACATTGGATTTGGAGTCAGAGGATCTGGTTTGAAATTATAGATTACTGTCTGTGTGATCTTAGATAAGTCACTTAACCTCTCTGGGGCTCAGTTTCCTGATCTATAAAATGAGGAGGTTAGATTAAAATAACCTCTGAAGTTGTTTTGAGCTCTAAGCATATGCTCCTTTAATCTTCTTCTACTCCTTTAAGTGGCACAAGTTACTACTGGGAGGAGAGGAATAAACAAGGATATAATCTTTCTAATTCTTTGTATTCTTCACTCCAAGTTCTGAATACATGGCTAGGTGATACTCCATATATTACAATTGAATGGGCTCAATGTCTTTTTTTTCCCTTCTGCCTTCTTTCTGAGAACAGGAAGCATGTTTCTGGATGACTAGAGAATGTTTCTATTTGAGAGGTAGCTAAATTGCACTTGTAGAATCTCAGGATAACAGGATAATTGAACCCTAGATGGGTCCTTGGTTCCCCCAGTCAGGAAGGAGTAAAGGAATGGAAGAAGGCAAGGAGATCAGGGCATCCCTGGTGGTAGTGAGTCTTCTTGCCATATGATATATTTGTTAGCATGATGCTGGGGAAAGAGGAGAAGGAAGGAAGAGGAAAGAAAGAGGAGAGAATGAAGAAAAAATACTGGAAATGGCTCAAAGTCAAAGAAATCTACATACTCTGAACATTTACTACTCCCTAGTAGTATCTGATTATCATTCTACTCTTTCTTATTCCTGCCTCCAGGTATCATGAGGCTAGTGCAACAATATCCTGATTTATCCAAGTTTCATATAGCAGAAATAGGAGGCACTTCTTCTGATATTTCTTGTAAGAATAGTACCTCTTTTGAGGCTTAAAAAACACATAAAGAAAATAAAATAATCAGGGGGGGAACATATTTCCTGTCTTCAAGTATTTGATGGGGTACTATGGTAAAAAAAAATTATAATTAAAAAGGCTTATAGTTATTCTGTCTGTCCCCAGAACCAGGACTAGGGAAAAAAGGTAGAAGTTACTAAAGGGCAAATTAAAGTAGAAAAAACTTCCTAATAATTAGAGCTATTCCAAAGTATAACCAAATTTCTTAGGAGATAGTGGATTTTTCTTCACTGAACATCTTTAAGTAGAGGCTGGACAACCAATTGTTAGATGTCAGCATAAGGATTCTTTTTTGAGTATAGGTTGTAGTAGATAATATCTAAAGTCCTTTCCAATTCAAAAATTCTGTGATAGTTCTGCACATTAGAGGATTTCTTTTCCTATTTCTACCCTGACCCTATGTCCATTTGAGATGAGGATGAAATAGGTGTAAGGAACTTCTTGACTTTCTCAATCTAAGCTAATTTCTATTTTCAGTGTCTAGAAGAAGTAATTTTTGTCAAAAGATAGGGAAGAGAGGGAAAAAAAGCAATCTTCCTCATCTTCCTCTAGTGACTAGAAAATTTTGTGGATGGGGAAAGAGTTGATAATTAAACTTGCATTAATGGTAGATGCCCATCTTTTTTTTAAAAAAGCAGAGTTCTGAAAGGAAAAAAAAAACATTCTCACTTCATGAGCCACAATTTCACTTTACACCTAAGTCCTCTTTGGAATCCTTCTATGAAACTTTTAGGTAAGAAATAAAAGTATTTTGGGTTTTGTTTTTGTTTTTTAAATAAGTATGAGAAAGTCTGATGTATCCAAAGTCCTTGGGAAATTCTTGAGGATTTTCAAGTAAAATTTTTTTTAAATGTCATAAGATTTGCCAGGCCTACATTTTCAAGGTTTGCTTTAGTGACCTCTATTATTCTTATCGAATGGCAACTTTTCAACACTGCATTTTGCCTCAGCAGGTCCCCTTCAGTAGTATAATATAGTTCAGTTATACCCTTCACAAATTGCATTAATCACTTTCCTCAAGGTGTACTTGCAGGTAGCCTTGGATATCAGACCTGGGAGCTTGCCTTGTGGCATAGAGCTTTTTTCAACAAAGGACTAATCTATAAACACTCTGAAGAGTTCTCCACTTGCCAACTTAAAATAGAGTTCTAGATAAAAGAATACATGGCATTCATCTCAATGTATCACTTGACAACTAACTAATATCATCCTCAGCCCATTTTAAGGTTCCCTCAGTCTCAAATTCCCTGAGAACACAGCCTGTGTGTCACTGTTTCATTGCCTATGTAGCCACTTTACTATCCTTCAGTCCTTTTACTTCGGATTTTATGTATCTGACAGTCTAACAATTTAGCTACTTTCTTTCCTTTTGTAAATTAACCCTTCGGTGACTAGGCAAACATACAAAAACAAACTGGTTTTCCTTTGGATAAGGAAGAGACTGTCATTTATAAGCCCATTTTCCTTTTTGAGGTATAATCAGTCAAACACAGCACACAGTGCTTTGCATATGGTAAGTACTAAATAAGTTTTTCATTCATTTATTAATTTACCACTTCTCTAGGGTATGAACTATTTATTTTTTAAACTTCACATAAAATATATTTCATCTATGAAACTTTATATATATATGCTCAAATATTGCTTTGGATCTCATGAGATGTTCATGTTCAACTCTGTCTCCATATTACATAATTAAGTTGGTAAAGCTGTAGATTCAATACCTCCAGTGCTATCCATTTTCTTTATTAATATTTTGAGTTTGGTTTTGTTTATGTGTTTGTTTTATCTAACCCTGTGATTTTATTGCTCCAGGAACTGATAGTGCAGTTATTCCATCTATCAGAGCAAATCAGCAATTGATCTGTGACCTAAAGTATTAAAGAATTGTCTGAGGGACAAAGAGATAATAGACTCAGCCAATGCCACCCAAATGGTATGTATCAGAGGTTGGACTTTAACTCAGACCTTTCCAGCCCTAAGGATCATAGTTTCTCCACTATGCCACACTATTTTTATTAATTAAAGTCAAAAAAGAAGTAAGCATGATGGTGCTAATCTTGGAGTCAAAAGGACCTTGGTTTGAATCCCATCTCAGACACTTATCAGCTATATGGCATTATCAAAGTCATTTAACCTTGCTCAATCCCAATTTCCTCATCTATAAAATGATAGAGATATCTATTATACATTACTAAGTTTCCTGTAAGAATTAAAAATTAAATAATTGAAGTAAAGCACTTTATAACATTTAAGATGCTATCCAAATGTTAGATGATGATAGTCAAAGTTATGATTTGGAATTATACCCAAAAGACTATTAAGATGTATATACCCTTTGATTCAGCAATACCACAACTAAGATTATGTCCCAAGGAGATCGAAGAAAGAATGAAAGGAAACATATGTACAAAAATATTTATAGCAGCTTTATTTGTGGCAGCAAAAACTTAGAAATTGAGAGATGTCCATCAATTGGGGAATGGCTATGGTATATAAATGTGACGGAATATTATTGTTCTGTAAGAAATGATGAGCAAATGGCTTCAGTGAAACCTGGGAAAATCTATATGAACTGATTCAAAGTGAAATAAGCAGAACCAAGAGCATGATCCACACAGTAAAAGCAATAATTTGAAGATAATCAACTTTGAAAGGTTTAGTAACTGATGAACACAGTGACCCACCACAATTCTAAAAGAGTCATGAGGAAATGTGCTATTTACCTTTAGAAGAGAGTGAATGGAATCAGTGCAGATTGAAACATTTTTTTCCTGTTACTTTCTTTTTCTTGCTTTTTAAAAAGTCATGGCTAATGTGAAAATTTGTTCAGCATGACTGTACGTGTTTGTATTAAGTTTTGTTTTTATTGCCTTCTCATGAGGTATGGAGGAGGAAAAGGAGAGAATTTTGAACTGAAATAATAAAATTAAAAACTATGCTTTATAAATAATTTTAAAGAAGTAATGCTGTTGTGTAAAGTTCTAGATTTGACACTTTTTAAAGTGTTTGTATTTTTAAGTAAAATATTACCAAGACATTCTTAAAATTTTTCTTCCCTAAAGCTCCTCTCATTTTTTTATTCAAGATCACACTATTTTCTAAAAAATCATTACATTTCATCCCTAAGATACCATTGTCTTTTAAAGACCAAACAAATTTGTGGCTTTTTTAAAAAATCATTTTCAATCTTCTTTAATCAGATACTTGGCTGAAGCCTTGTGAACTTGATTGAAATCAAATTAATCAGTGTCTACTTAGTGTAAGGCACCCTGGTATGTACTTGTCATGAAGAATCTCCCAAGGCATTCCATAAAGAAATGTAGCAAGGGGTAGCATAAGAGAGCCTTTGCAATGAAGACTGAAACCCTACAACTGGGTATTTCATGTGAATTCCCTTAGGCAGAGAGATTAGAGGGTATACCAACTACATTTCAACAGCTGATCACTGTCTAAAACCCTAAAACATGCATTTTATGATCCTTAAAAAGAGTGAAATTGGAGAATGACCTCTGCTCTAATGCCTGTTACTAGACCCTCACAAATAAGATGAAAGAAAATAAGATTTGTCATCTTGCCAATTGCTAAAGAATTAACTGAAACTCTCAGCTGTAAATGTGAGCATTGTCTTTCCTCCTTCCTAATACTTAGCTGGGTAGATTTAAACCTCTTTGCCTGTTATAACATATTCAGTTAAGGAGTTGGACATGCAAAATAGGGTCCGAGTCACTAGCATCTTGATTATCCCTGTAGATATTTATCAATAAACCATCAGAAATATTTAGATTTAATATCTTAATTCTAGGGAGGCAGTGTGGAAGATTAGATAGAAAAATGATTTTCAAGTCCCTAGACTTGATTCTTGTCTCTGTTTCCTACTGGCTATAGGTTCCTGTGCAAGTCAATTATCTTTTCATTTACCCTCTAATACACTATCCAAAGTTATAAGTTACAGAGAAAATATTGATCTGAATTTTTAGAAGTTTACTCATCTGATACAGTAAAATCATGATCTGGTGTCTTTCCTTTTCCATATGCTTACCTTTACATTTTTTAACTGCTTATATTTACAGTTTTTAAAAAATATGTCAATTAATTATAATCAATATCATTATTAAGTAGAGACAGTAGACAACTCCTAAAGGCATCTGTTTTCAGTTTTTGATACCAGTTATGTTTTTATTCTTCCATTAAAGCCACGGAGTGCATGCAAAGTGACATGGGAAAGATGAAGAATCAAGTCAATAAACTACCATCAAGGAGGAGGCTGAGAAGCATCAGAATCCTAGAATCGTTGAGATGTAAGAAATATTGGACAACATTTAGTCTATCCTGTTTTTCAGATAAACAAACAGAAGTCCAAAGTCCAAAGAGGGAAATCCACTTTCTTACCCAAGTAAATGGCAATGAAGATGAGAATCCAAGTCCTCACTGCTTCATCAAAAGATTTTCTACTTTTTATGGAATACTTTATAACTTGCCCTTTCTTTACCTGGAAAAAAGGAGAACTAGCCCGTTTTGGTGCCAGGAAGGCAGGTTCAAGTCCTACTTGTGACTACAGGTTGTTTCTTCCTCACAACAAGGCAAATCACTTATGCTCTCACAGTTCCAAGGAGGTCTCTCTAATGAGTTGATGATTTTCATCAGTGGACAGGCTACACTGAGATCTCCCTTACTGGTTAAAACACAGCTCTAAATCATTTCATCCTCTTATCACTCCCTATAAAATTGGGTAGAAAGGTCAAAATTTTCCTGATTGTAAAAACTGATTTAAAACAAATAACATTGAGATGACAATCTCTCTTGTACCTTCAATACATTTATAATGGTGCTTCAGTGTTAGAGTTACACCCTTTTTATGGGTGAAGTTATTATTTACTATTCAGTAGCATCACTACTCGTGTGTCATTACAGAGTCCAACTGAAGCTAATTTCCACCTTCCTTTCTAGTTGCATTATCCAGCTACAAATATAAATCCAAGCTGTTTTAATGTCTTTGTGCTAGCTATATCTGGGGAGTGGCATGTGTCTATGTATACCATATGGACATATGGACATTGTATATACCTCTACATAGAAGACAGAATACTTTCCTCAAAAATCAACTCAACAAGACTACAATTATGAATTTGAAAACATGATTTCCTTTTTTTAAAATGTACTTTAGTTCTTGTTCATCTGCCAATACAAGCAAAATTATATCTTAGTCATCACATAATGGCATTCCTCCTGTCACAGATACAGCAGCACTTATCACAGGATAGATAATATATCAGAGTTAAAGGAAAGTAACTGGCTGGAAACTAAAGATATGAGCAGAGTGGTAAATGCATATTCTGTTTAAGTTATTCTGGCCACTGGGGAAAATGTCGTTAGGGATATAGGAGACACCAAGGAGAAAAAGAGCCCAGAGCAGCAGGGAAAATTTTATTTAGCTGGATTGGGAATGACCTGCTATATGAGATTAATGAGAACTGTTCTAAACAGTTGGTATTTTTGCATGGCCCTTTCTTTCTGCCCTGCAACTAAGTCCATCCTAATTTAAACAGGCCTGAAGGTTGATTGTTACAATAGTGTATCTTTTACTTAATCCATCCCCAGTTAACTTTTTTCCCCTATTACCATATTATACAGGGGCAACCCAAAACTGGCTGCTAGTTGTTAATTACATTTGATGTGCAGTAACACAAGAGAGCTAATTAACTTGCATCAAAAAAGCTTTATTTACTGTGACAAATTAAACAAACTCATAAAGTGCTCAGCCACAATGGCTCTCAATTATCATGCAGTCCAAGTAATGAAGTGCAAACATATTCCCTGGGTCTCTCTCAGGTATCACTTCAGCCTTGCAGCCCCGCTGCACATGTAAAATTATAATGGATCATCTGGACTTATTTTTTTAATGAATAGCACTGATAGTCAACTGCTTATTTGTTCGGTTTTTTTAAGTGCATGCATTTGGTGGTATGGCAGCCCTACCCTGTTTCTTAATCTTCATCACTTTCCCTTTTTCCAAATGTTTTCTTGAACTGTAATAAGAGAACTCTAAAAAAAACCCACAAAAGAAATAGAAAAAAATACTTTTATTTATTATAAATCTCACACCTTATTAAATGTGCCTGCCCAAATTCTCTCTCTCTCTCTCTCTCTCTCTCTCTCTCTCTCTCTCTCTCTCTCTCTCTCTCTCTCTCTCTCCACCTCTCCCTCTTCTAAACAGAGGATGACCATTCTGAACAAAATAGGAAAAACTACTAAAGTTCCATATTCACTACTGAGAGCTTAAGTCAAGGAAAGCCAGGGTCTTGGGAGGAAAGAGACTGAGAACTTGTTCTCTCAGCTGACACAAGGCAATGGAAAGCCTGGATACTTTGGGGGTTGAGGATTGTAGAGGAGGAGAAACCATATATGTATATCTTCAAGACCAATTATAGCATTTTCATAGAATAAGAGGGAACTCATTCTGAGAGAATGTGAAATATACTGGAAAATAAATCCACTCTTTCATTTTAATAAAATGTAAAGAGGATTTACTTAAATCAGCATAGGTTAAAAATGGAAATTTCCAGTTAGCCTCACCACAGTGAAGAAAAACAGTTAGACACACAAAAAAAGCTCTCTCTTAACTACTGCTTGGAGTCACTCAACCCAAAAAAGCTGTCTTCCAAGGAAAAGCAATAGCAAGGGGAATGTGGTTGAGGGATCAGTCCTCTATTGGTGGCATTTAACAGTGGCGCTAATACTTTGTAACTTTGTAGACCTATAAACATTTTACCTCAAATTGGAGGCCTTCCAAGGGAAATCAAGATGAAGAATGTCAACATGGATAGCCCTATTTCTTGAACTCAACTAGGCTGCCATATACAGATTCAACGCAAAGGCTTGGCTCAGCCATTTCGTGTGTAACCTTAAGAAGCAAGAAAATCCTTTCCCCGGAGACTTTGGGAAAAGTCTCCTCTAGAGTTTGGTGTCTTACCTTCTCATTCTTCGACTGCTGACATTGGTGAACAAACTACCTTCCTGTTGTTGAGGCCCAAGGTTCTTCCATTTCTAAAGGAGTTTTAGCCTGCTCTCTGTCTAATCAGTGTTTTTATCTCCTGGACTGACATCAAGTTCCTGGGAAAAAAAAAAGGCATACCAATAATGCATTGTATTTGGCAATAGGTCACAGCAGGGTCTGTTAAATAAGTCACAGTAGGAAACACAGCTGAGTGTGGGCATAACAAAATGTCCTTTATTTACAGGAGCATAACCTGTAATATGCAATTTGAACACTGAGGTACACCATAGTGAGTCTAAAAGATTGCTGACTCTCTAATGAAAACTTTGAGTGATTCCAGAGGTCTAGGGTCTTTTACTTTGGGTGATTATTATGCACTAACAAGGCAGTGTGATTATTCTGCCCCAGAATATTCATACAAATCAGTGGTACACTCCTAACTCTGCCAGCATTTCCTGTCCAGGGCACTAAAGTTCGCAACTGTCACACAGGTCTCCTAATTGAAAGGAGAACAAAAGACAGAACAATTTTGCTTTTCATTTACTAGCTTCTTCATGCACAGCATCTCACTTAACTGTCTCAAAGAAAAAAAAAAAGACCTACAATTTACAAGCAGGGTCTGTCTTCTTTCTGAGGACAATTATGAGCTAAGAAGAAAACAAAGACGATAAACAGAAATAAAACCTGAAATAAATCATTGCCGAAATTGGAGAGCTGCAGTAAGCCATATTGAAACCCTTATAGCCCAGTCTACAACGAACAACAATCTTATATCTCTCTATCCCATCTGGAGAGAGAGGCACATAAGAGGCTGACCAATTTATTATAAACAGGCCTTTTTTATGCTAGACTGATTGCAGAGATGTCACTATAACTGAGAATGCTGAAGAGGACATTAAAATACAGCTACAATGCCAAATGGAGTAGTTGATTTCTCAGGGTTTTATTCAGACTGAATGTTACATACCCTTGTGCTTATGGAAGTCCATGGGTGGCCATTAAATTGGACTGAGCATCTCACCAGCCTATTCATATTGACCAGGGCATGGTGGCTAATTTTGCCCAATTCTCCTAGTATCTATTGCAGGGAGCTAACAGGAATGAAGAGATGATTCTTGCACTGCCCACATCTCTTCATGACTACAGACTTTGCCTAGGCAGACTATGGTCATTACCCCCTTTTTGCTTAAATGTTAATATGATTCTAAACAAAGTAAATGATGGTGCATCCTTTTCTATCCACTTCTCTTTACCTACATTCAAGAGAGAGAAATCACTACTGGATTTGTCATCCCTCTTGTCTGGTAAATGGAAGTAGGTTCTTACTTTGGAACCCTATGAGGAAAATTGGGGTTCAGTAACAGTGGTGTGCAACTGACTTGCTCTTATCTTATTGGGAGGATGTTACTTGGGGCAAAATTGAAGTTTCATTTTCAAAGGTAATTGAAATGAATAGTACAAGTCTGGCTATTTGTTGCTATTGAAGAATCCATGGCACTTCCCACATACCTGGAATAGAGGAAGTTAACATTTTTTTCTTGCAGAATTTTAAATTAGGTGCTTATTTTACCTCCATTTCAAACTCCCTTGGGGGTCAGCCCATGCTGGACTTATATAGCCCTCTCTTTCTTGGCCTAAGTTATTAAGCTGTTTTGACATGAATTATGAGCCAAGCCTATGTCATTTTGCTTGAGGTGTGGCTGTCTAAGAGGTTTACCTATATAATAAGAAGAATCATTAAGTTGGCATTTCCCCCTTTAATGTACTTTGGGAATTGTCCTTAGAATCCACAGCACATTCTTCTGAAAATCCTCAATAATGTTTAATCTTTGTCCATTGATTTGGAGTTTGAGTCAAAAAAATAACCAAAAGCCATTGGGAGTCAGTCTTATTGAAAAAGATCTATAATCAAGCTGGGAGATTTCATTTTTGTTTTAAAACAAGATGTGACCAAACAGTAACAAGACCCAGTTTTTTGTGTATCTTTGGAACTGGTTCAAAAGGTGCTTTCAAAAGAGGGGCTATGCATGGCCTCCCTTAGTAAACATTTCAAAGGACAACAGTCTGGTACACTTATTAATAAATGGTCTCTGATTATGAGAAAACTAATATGATGCAATACATAAAGAAGAAAGCAAAAACAAAAAAAAGGAAATAAAATCTGTTCAATTGCCACCACCAATGTTAATATCATACACTGAAAATCAAGGGGTTTTGCTCTTTATTGAAAACAATCAATAAATTTAAGGAGTATATATTGTAATGAGGTTTAAGTATTTGTTGGGATGTATAGGGTTTTTCTAACCAAATATATGAATAAATTTAAAGACAGATGGACAGACAGACGGATGGTAGTTAGATATAGTTAGCAGACAGAGATAGCAGCCTTTTCTACTTCACAGACACACACGTTTCTGCTTGAAGAAAAACTTTATAAGGATTGACTAGTTGACCTCCATATTTGAGTTGGATAATTTTTAAGATGCCCATTTAACTGGTAAGTAAAACATCTGTGAGATAGTTGTGTTTCAATACTATAACAAGAAAAGGAAGCAAAAAGCACAGCCACTGAGCCTGCTTAGAAATTCAGCAAATGAGAACATTGTATGGATTTCTCTGTGATTTCTTGGAGTATCCTTGTGTTAAAATGTATTCTCTTCTAGCCATCATTAGCCGCAGAAGCTATGTATAGAACACTAAGCCTCTTGTGATTTCCATATCTGTGATTGATCAGAACCATTCCTTGATCAAATCATCCAATCATGTTTGGGAACCTCCATGCCTACCAACTCTTTGTAGAGGTAGGAAGTAAGCATTCATCCATGGTAACAGATCCACTGGAGTAGAAGGAAGGCCAGGCTCTCCAATTTTGCTCAGCTATGCCCAGGTTTGTGTCATCTAGTGCTGCCTGTTTCTCAGGCCCTAAAATGTCCAGAAGAGACATTTTAGAAAGAGCATTCAGCTCAGGGCTTCTCAGAAGGGGATTACAAATGACTAATTTAACCTTAATGAAGATAAACCATTGGATTCCCTAAGAAGAACAAGGCAATGTGGCAGTTGACTTTGGAAGCTCCACTGAGGACCCTTAGCCCAACCATGAAAAATGGACTCTAGGCTGGACCAAAAACTTATCTATGGAGTCAAGAGAATAGGCAGGAATAAACCTAGGCTTTGACTTCTATGCTTCTGAAATACCATGGAGTAATTATAATGGGATTTCTAGTTAGCATTTTTTTTGTCTGCTATAACATTTAAATTAGTCTACATTCAGCTGTTTGAATGCCCTGTGACAATATTTTTTCTCTCAGCTCCACGACTGTTTTATCACTCCATACTCACTTGACCTAATCGGCACCATCCTGCACTCTGAAATGTTTATACTGTTAAATGAATTTTTAATCTAACTTTTACAGCATTCAATTTCAGTTTCATCAGCCATCTACAGTGTAATCTCTAATGTTTTAAAATAACCTAGACAGTAAAAAAAAAAATCCACCATGCAGTCTCTGTGTTATGAAGCAAATGATTAATTAAAGCAAATTAGATTCTGGCAGCTCTTGCTATCATTATCATTTGTTACCAGACTAGACTAATAAATCTTTGTTGAGAACATGTGCCTTCACAAGGTTCAAGAGTCACCTGGGAAAGGACATTGTTGACTAATATTTTCCTATTGCTGTTAGTTTTACATTTTTTTACCCCTATGGAATAGCAACTAATATTTTTCAAATATTTCGAGTACGTTCATGAATCCTATTTGAGTTTGCTGTATAGAGGTAGATGTTGGGGGAATGGGGGAAGGGGAATATCATTTCTCGGCATATTTGAGTAATGGCAATTAGCTGGGACGGCTAATCTCTCTGTCCGTGCACATAAGTAAAATGAAAGGATGCCACATCACGAGTGCCTCCTGCCTACTGCAGTCAAAGCTATGGTACATTCCAGAGGCTTTCAGCAGCTGTAAATGTTATCTAAAACACAACACACTAAGAAAAACACAGCACTCTGCCGGTTTGGAGGCTTTTCTTTCTTTTCCGAATCTCTGGCACCTCTACATTCAGGAAAGTAACAATGCTGAGGCAAACAGCTCTCTGTAAATACAACCAAATGTGGCTGCCATGCAAACTAGACACTCTTCGTGTTGTTTCTGAACACGCAGAAGGGAAATATTGACAGCTATTTCAAGAAAAGGACCACATACTTGCTTTCCTTTATTTAGACTGCTCAGAATGCTGTCACTTAAATAAACCTTTAATAATTTTCCCCCCTAAAATCAACTGTTGCATTTTTCAAGCCTACTGTTTCCTCTCCTTAATCTTTATGCTTTAAAGTACATTTCCAGCAGCTTTGCCATTTGGTCTACCTCAAACTTCTGCAGTTGGCATTCTAGCACAGAGTCAAGGATAGAGGAGGTTATTTCGATGGCACAAGCCAACATAAACTCAGAGCTTAAGTCTCCCAGATCATTGCTTACTTTGTCCAGATTTTATATTAGTCTGAAATGCTATGAAGAGCATGGCACCTAAAAAGCCATTTTTCAGGTCCCTGCACTTGCAGTTGATTCTTAATTTCAGGATCCTATGAACATGGTAGTTGTATGAATTTTTTAAATAATAAAAACCATAATAAATTAATACTCGAGTTCAGATGCTTTAAGATTGTAATTAATAACCCCAAGTCAATTTTTTAAAATCCTGTGTTGCTTCTAACATATTGTCTCCTTAAAGTTTTGATATATAACATGATGGGAAAGGATCATTTCAGGCCTTTGTTTCCTTTCTAGCAAGTATATTTTGAATATAGTTGGATGTATAATTCCCTCCCATGCAAAAAAAAATAGTTCTACTTGTTTTTAAATCTCAAATTGAATTTTATATGACTATAGAATCCTAAAATAAATACCCCCCCCCGTTTTTATAGTTGTAGAGAAAAAAGTGAGCTATTCCCTATCAGAGTAATTTCCTCTACCTACCTACATCTCCATCACCCAAAATTGAGGTGCAATTTGTGCTGGTATTCTGGGTGGTCCTTATTTTTTTTTGGTGGTGGTGTATTTATTGCCGTAATAAGCTGGTAAGAAGCCTATGAGGAAAATCATTATGGCAGTATATCCCAAGGCCTGGGTGTATTTTTTCAGACACCATTGAAAAATGATCTGGCATTGCATGAGTTAAAAAAAATTCCCCCTGGAAAAGCTAATTATTGCATGCAGATACTTCTTTGTGTGATCAAGGAGGGGACAATTTAATAGGCTCTGTAATACAACCAAGAACAAAATTGCTTTAAAGGAAGTCTCTTGTTGAGTGACAACTCTGTTGCCTGAGCCAATTAGGTCCCAATAAAGAGTGTTGAATTGGCTCCTGCTTTCTCATTAATTATGTTCTGTCACAGACATGGGGCTTGATTTAGCAATTTTGTATTACATTAAGATACTGAAAGGAATGGAACAAATGGCTCACTCTGATAATAGGCATTCTATACACGGTGTGACATTTACTATCCAGCTGTCCATAAGGCAGCCTAGCACTTCAGTTCAGGGGTTTATTTGTCATTGCTTCAAAGGGACACTCAGCTTTTCACAAAAAAAGAAACAGAGAGGCTAATAGATAGGACAAAATGTACTGCTGATATGCTTTATTAGAGATAGGATGCTAGGGTTTTGCTAACAAGCTCATCCGTTGGGACTGAGCCGAGTTTGCTGTCAATCATCCTGCACACAAAGGCACACTAGTTAACAAGGAGAAATGAATTACAGACACTTATTCTGCCTGTGGGATCACAAATACACCAATCTGTGAAAGAGGCACAAACTCAGGAGACAAACTACATATTTGTCAATAACCTCCTAGAAAGAACCCTAGTAATTCTTTGAGGACCTTTGATTTAGCTTCCCTCTAAAATACATGTATAGGAAATGTTTTAGTTACCATGACATTCTTCCTTTGTTATTTGTACAAATTTTCATCACATTAAAAACAGAAAACTGAGGAGGTCTGCAAATGTTTTAGTAGGTATCTATCCACTACTTTTCATAGCCCTCCACAGGGAGCTGCTGCTTTGGTTGTTTTCATTAAGAATAACAGAAAATTAAATCTTTAAACTTCAGGTTTGGGACACAATCCATCAATATAATAGAACATAATCTATAACTCGACATATATCACATGATAATTAAGAGAACAGATTGGGGGTTAAAGGGGGATTGGTTTTTATTTTTATTTTTTTAAGAAACCAAGTCCAACTTTCTAAATAAATTGTCACATTTTAGCATATAACTGCAAGTAAATGTATGTGAATTTGTATGTCTGGGTATTTATGGATGGGTGTATATATGTGTATATATGTGTCAAAGCAACCATATATAAGTCAATAGATTATATGTAGCCTTTATATTATAAATATATTATTATTTAATGACTTATAATGAAATGTCTTCCCCATTTCACATCTAAATCTTTGGCAAATTTCTGCCCATGAAAAAGGTCAGCATTTTTACCTTTCTGTCACTGTAAACATTCTCCTACATTCCACTGGCTTTAGGAAAACCTATTATAACACCACAAGTGGTCCATCAAATATGGTTAAATCACACCAAATTTATTACAAATTAATTCCTCTCCAAGTGGTCCCCAGAGTCACTGGACCATTCATTTGTCTGCATCAATTTCTACTTGAAATTTTTCTTTGACCACCATTTTGGATTATTATCATGTATTTGGAAGGTTAAGACTTAAATATGAGAGAATAAAGGGGTTTGAGGGAAATTCACCAAATAGCCTCATCTCTCAGACTATGGAATCCTGTTGAGTTCAATTTCAAGCTCCAAGAGAACAATAGTTTCTGGATCTTGTGCCCCATACTAACATCTGAAGTTACTCTGCTGAGAATCGAGTCCATGAACAACTTCATTCTCCTTCAAATTGGGGCTGGGATTGGCTGGGAGAAAGGGAGCTATCCTGCAGAAGCATTCTTTTCCTAAATGATCCACCCCCAACATATGCATTCCCTGCCTCTCACTCTCATTCAGCTAGCACTCAGTGTGTGTTCCCATCACTAATACCTTAACAAATCTTCTCTATTTTTTTTCATTCATTGACCACATTGGGGGAAAACAGAATTAAGGCAGAAATGCAGGCCTATTGTTTGTTCTGGTTGCATTCTCCCAACAGACAAAAAAGAAAGCCAAAAATGGTTGTTGGTTTGTTTATGTATGAGATCCTCGTTTTTTTAAATTTTGTTTTGTTCTTTGTTCCTTGTAGATTTTGTTGTTACTTAAATACTAGTAGATCTGGCCAACTCACTTCCTATCTCTGGACCTCAATAATGTTTCCTACAAAAATGAGAGTTAAATTAGTTGATCTCTATGGTTGCTTTCAGTCCTAACATTTTATGACCCTGTGAAATCCTGGCTGATGTAAGTCCAGAATAATATTTTAATAAAATAAGTGCTATAGATAAAGGACTCTCCCAACTCATCTCCTCCATTTTTAGTCAATATGCATTTAATAAGCATCTGTCGTGTGCCAGGCACTGTGCTATGGAGATATAAATAAAGGCCCAAACAGTCTGCTCTCAGGGAGCTCACATTCTAATGAGGTCGAGAAAATGAAAATAAGTAGGGGCACCAACATGTACAGAGTAGATGAAGTTCATCTGAAAGGAGAAGGTATTTGCAGAGAGAAGGAGGCCAACCACAGAGGCCTCCTGCAGGAGGCAGAATTCAAAATTATACTTTCTAAACTGGGGAAGGGGGACTGTGGAAATGGATTTTCCTTTTTGGTTCTCTCCTCTATATGACAAAGAAAAATCGATCGCCCACGCTACTCTTATCACTTAGTATTCTGCATAGCATATGTATTCTGCAGCATCTACTGAAATTCTATTACATTAAAAAAATATATTTTGATACCGTCCTGGCTGAGAGAGTTTACATTCTAAAGCTTCCACCAAATATCTCTCTGGAAAAATTATCCTGTTGCAATTTTGGAAAAGTCTACATACAGAATTATTTATATATATAAAATATATGGGTGTATTTATATGCGCTTATATATTGTGTATTTATATTACATATATTTTATGTGTATGAATATGTATATATGTGTATTATATATTTTATAAGTATATATGTATATGTATATCCATATATTACATGTGTGTATATTTCTATTGTGTGTGTGCACATATATGTACTTATGTATGCATGCATTGTGTTTGCATGTAAATATTTGTATATTTCTATGTCTCTGTGTTTGTATTGCACACATGTATTTAGATGTATGTATATTTATATGTGTGTATGTGTTCATATATGTGAATATTTAATTATATGTATTTATGTGTACACATATGGGTGTGTTTATATTGTATATATGGTATGTGCATGTACTTATATAGTTGTATATATTTTGTGTGCATATATGTAATTATATATGTACACATTTATTTGTATATGGAGTTATATGTGTATATAAATACTTATATGTGAGTGAATATGTGTGTATGTATGTATTTATATGTGTATATATTTATAGATGTGTGCATGTATATTTGTGTGTGGGTATTTACATATATGGATATATCTTTATATGTGTGTTTGTGTGTATATATTTATATGATTGTGAATGTACGTATTTACATATTTATATGTATATTTATGTCTTTACATGGATGTGTATATATGTATTTCTTTGTGTGTCTATATTTATATGCATATGTATATATGTATTTATTTGTGTGTATATTTATGTGTATATATATCATGCTCGTTTGGCAAAATCATATCATCTCTCATCAGGGGCTTCTTATTTTTGAGTTATTTCCTAAAGGCTGGCCCTCCTCTGACTATAGCAAAGACATTTATGAAAATATTAAGCATTCATACATCAATTTACATGTTGAAAGCCCTCTGCAGTTATTCATTAGTTCTTCCACCTACCTGTTAGTTTTTCATAGTTCCACATACCTTGCAGTAGCAGGTGGGCATTTTATTCACTAGGTAAGAAAATTGAGGTGTAGTGAAGTGAAATCTGTGGTATGCATTTAAGGATTCATTTAAGAAGAATGGCAAAAGACTTGGGTTTAGAGTCAGAAGATTTAGGTTTAAGGTGCATCTCTTTACTTGTCTTAATTGGATTAACTATAGGCAAATTTCCTCATCTCTTCCAGCCTCACTTTTTTCCTCTGTAAAATGGGGATAATGCTTACATTAACTAGCTCACAAAATATTGTAAAAAATTGTTTTATAAACTGAAAAGTGTTATGTAAATGTGTGTTGTTGCTGCTGCTCAATGGAAATCTCAAGAGAAATTATAAAATCTGCTTTCTGCAAATCCTTTAGAGTATAGATTCCCATATATTTGAAATGCTATTTGATTATATTTGTTATTTTTTAATAGGGAGGAGTATTGTTCTTTTGCTTAATAGTGGTAAAAAGGAGGGAGCAACTTAGGTACCACCTCACACCTAGCAGACTGGCCAATATAACAGCAAAGGAAAGCCACAAATGTTGGAGGGGATGTGGCAAAATTGGGGCACTAATTCATTGCTGTTGGAGTTGTGAATTAGCCCACCATTCTGGAGGGCAATTTGGAACTATGCCCAAAGGGTGTTAAAAGACTGTCTGCCCTTTGATCCAGCCATACTCCTGCTGGGTTTGTACCCTAAAGAGATAAAAAGGAAAAAGACTTGTAAAAAAATATTTATTGCCTCACTCATTGTGGTGGCAAAAAATGGAAAATGAGGGGATGTCCATTGATTGGGGAATGGCTCAATAAATTGTGGTATCTGTTGGTGATGAAATACTATTGTGCTAAAAAGAATAATGAACTGGAGGAATTCCATGTAAACTAGAATGACCTATAGGAAATTAATGCAGAGTGAAAGGAGCAGAATCAGGAGAACATTGTACACAGAGACTGATACATTATGGCACAATTGAATGTAATAGACTTTTCTAACAGCAGCAATGCAATGACCCAGGACAAGCTAGAGGAACTAAGAAGAAAGAACATCCAAAGAAAGAACTCTGGAACCAGAAATGCTTTAGAAAAATATATGATTGACCACATAGTGTGATGGGGATGTGATTAGGGTTTTGATGTTAATGAATCACTATTCTGCAAATATGAATAACATGGAAATAGGTTTTGAACAGTGATACATGTATAGCCCAATGGAACTGCTTGTTGGCTTTGGGAGGGGGGAGGAGAAGGGGTGGAGATCATGAATCATGTAACCATGGGAAAATATTCTAAATAAAATTTAAAAAAAAGAATGAAGGAACAAGGCATCAAGGCACACTGGGAAAGGGCAATTGGCTCAGGATTAAGAAGACTTCAGTTCAAATTTTCTCTCCAATCCTTGCTACCTATGTGTCTTGGGTCAGTTAACAGACCTTATGGGGCCTGTTTCCTCCTCTAAAATGTGAAGGGCCTGAAATAAATGCTTTAGAAGATCCCTTCTCAATATTTGATTTTTAAAAGTTTCTTCAGACCCTTTAATTATCTGGTCTTATAGAAAGTTGATTATAGGAGTCTGGGGCCATCTGGAATTCAGAGAACTAGTCTCCTTTTTAAGTTAAAGAATTAGAATCTTTGAGAGTTGGAAAGGGAAATCAGTAGTCATACAGTCTAACCCAAAGTGAAAAAGAAGTACTACTATGATATTTTAAATAAGTAGCTAACTAACCACTGCTTGAAGCCTTCCATTGAAGGGGAAACCACTATCTCTAAGACATGTCATTCTACTTTTGGAAAGAAGTTGTTGTTTTTTTAAACCAAACCTAAATTTATCTCCTAGTAACTTCTCCCCATTACTCCTGGTTCTGCCATCTAGGGTTAAATAAAACAAGTCTAATGCTTCTTCATGTGACATCCCCATCAAATATTTGAGATAGACCCATGATTCTCAAATTGTCTCTTCTATACCAGTTTTCCAGGTCAATCATCTTCTCAGTGAGATATTTCATGTTTCCTTCTATTTTGTCATTCTTTTGACTTTGCTTTATTAATTCTTGCTGTCTTGTGAGATCATTAGCTTCTACTTGCCCAATTCTGGTCATTAAAGACTGGTTTTAAACTATGATCTTTCGATTTTCCTTTTGGGTTTGGTCTATCCTGCTTTTCATGGCTTCCAACTGTTCAATTCTGGTCTCCAATTTTCTTATCATTTCATTTGATTTTTCAGCTTCTTTTTCCAAGTGGGAGTTTCTGTCATTTAAACTGTTATTTTCTTTTTTAACTATTTCCCACTTTTCTTGCCAAGTTTCTTCTATCTTTCTAATTTGGTTCATAGTCTCAAATGTGAGTTCCCCAAGAGTTTGTGACCAATTTCCTTTTTTTTTTTTTTTGGAAGGTTTGGATGTGTTTACTTTTTTGTCATCTTCTGCTGTCTCCTCTGTAGTCTGGAATTTTTCTGCATAAAAATTATCTAGGGTCAAGGTTTTTTTTCTTGTTTTTTGGGGGGTACTTGTGGATTGTAGTTCTTGGGTATTGGTGGCCATTGCTTTGTTCCTTCTGGGTCATAAGTCAGAATGAGGAAGGGGGTGTGATCTTTGTATTGAGCTCCAGAGAGGTTTTTGCCCTGAGGCTATTTTTTGAGTCTCCACAGTGTCTGCTGTGTGCAATCACTCTCTGCTCAATCTCTGTGCCCAATCTCCATGTTTCCTCAGCTTCCTGGGGTCCCAAGTCTCACTATTCTCAGTGGTAAGTCAATGGTGTCCTTAGCCAGCCCCTGAGAATCTAAAGGATGGCCCACACTCTCTCCAACTCTGGTGCCATAGGTGGAGTGGGGGAGGAGTGGTGAGCTCATGCTTTGATGGGAGTAATTTTGTCCCCTTTAAGTGTGGAAATGCCAAAACTCTGCCTACCTTCAATGCTGCACCCTACTGTGGAGTCCCTTCCCTCATCTGATTTTAGTTTTTGTCCTTTTGAGGCACTTCATATTGGTTGGTAGAGAGAAGAGGAAGAGTCTTGCTTCTATTCTGGACCATCTTAACCCAGAAATCCTCCCCATCAAATATTTGAAGACATATAAAGTTTCCCAAGTTTTCTCTTCTTCAGGCTAAGTTTCTCTAGCTCCTTCAGCTAGTGCTTTTCTAACACCAGCTCAGTTCCCTTCACCATTTTAGTCACTCTCCTCTAAATACTCTTTGGGGTAGATAGGTAGTAAAGTAGATTGACCACTGGGTTTAGGAATCCATGCACTCATCTTCATGAATTCAAATACAACCTCAAACACACATTAGCTTTGTGACCCTAGGCAAGTCACTAAAGGCTGCTTCCTTCAATTTCCTTGTCAATAAAAAGAGCTGGAAAAGGAAATGGCAAACCACTCCCGTGACTTTGCCAAGAAAATCTCAAAATGAGGTCACAAAGAGTCAGGCTTAACTGAACAACAACAAAGATCCTCTTTAGCTGATCAATCAGCAGCTTACCAAAATTCTGCTTGTGTTTGTTGATGATTATAGTTATTCAATGCAGTCAATATTTTCCATAAAGACAGGAAATAATGTTTGTTAGTAGAATATAAATTTATATTATAAAGAACTAGGGGAAGAAAAGTTTCTAGAATGTTTTTGGAAATTGAATAGCTTTGCTTCTGCAAAGTATTAGGGTGGGTTGCAACAAAATGGCATCTTTCTATAGGAGATTCTCCAAATTCTTGTGATTTGGGAAGAAGGAATCAGATTAGTAGTGGAAACACAGAGAAATCTGGAATGCTATGGTCAGTTGGAACCTTAAATAAATACAACTGATATTTAATTTATTAATTCCTAGTTCTCAGATGTATCTGTGCTCTTATACCCCATTATAATAATGTTATATAGAAGTTTAATCAATATAAATAAACACAAAAAGGCAACCAAAAGAACCCCAAAAGTACCTTAGTCAGCAAACAACAAACTTATTTGCCCAACAGAGAGAGGCAGAGGCAAAAAGAAAGAGACAGAGACAGAGTGAGATAGGTGCCAAAACCAACACTATGTTAGAATATAAATTCATCTATAAAATCTTAAAAAGAAAGATAAAGAAGCATGATCAGTATTATCTAAAATAAAAGAAAAAACAGTGGAGAGAAAAACCCATTTAATAAGTCTGAAGAGACAAGTGGATGATTTGTTTATGGTTCTCTGACTCTGTCAACCCAAGCCCCAGAGAAAGACAAAGGTTTAATTTCCAAAATGAAAACGACTCAAGCAAATTAACAGACTATCCTAGCCTGATGTTCCTTACAGTATTAGAGGGCAAAGTTGATAGGCACTATAAGAATAACTATCATTATATATATATACATTAAGGAAGAGCAACTTATCCAGCAAAGGAAAGGAAGCATCATGTAAAATAGTATAGGATAGTAGAAAGCACACTGCCCTGTATTCAAGTCCCAACACTACCATTAACTAGCTATATAATGTCATCTCTCTAGGGCAAAGGTCGGCAACCTTTTTGGCCATGAGAGCCACAAATGCCTGTGGAAGGAGGAGGATGGAGGCGGAAGGTGCTGGAATATGGGGCGGGGGCTGAAGGGCCCCCTGGGGCATATCTTGGGGCTCTTCCCAAACTGGCCAGTCAGAGGTGGAGCCAGATATGGCTCAAGAGCCATATGTTGCTGACCCCTGCTCTAGGGCTTCAGTTTTCTTGACTAGAAAATGAAGAGATTCTACTTATAGATTCTAAATTGAATCTAAAAGATTCTTTCCATTTCTGAGTCTATGAGCTGATAGTATATAAGCCATCTCCATTTCCTTCAGTGTGTTTTTAAGAATACATCTAAAGAACATTCCTACCAGCAGTAGGAAGGCACAATGTCTTTTGACCATTATATATTAAGTCAAAACACGTAGCATTTAATTCAATTAGAGAAACAATATTAAGTACTCACTATGTCCTGGCTGGGACAGATAGGTGGTACAGTGGATAGAGTGTTGAACCTGGAATCAAGAAGACCTGAGTTCAAATACAGCCTCAGATATTTACTACCTATGTGATCTTGAGCAAATTATTTAATCATGTTTACCTTAGTTTCCTTATCTGTAAAACAAGCTGGAGAAGGAAGTGGTAGACCACCCTAGAAAATCCCAAAAGGGTTAAGGAAGAATCATACACTACTGTAAATAACTAAACACCAATAGCAATGTCCTAGCTACTAGGGATACAAAGACAAAAATTAAAGAGTTTCTGACTTCAAAGAAATCACATTCTCATGGACGTCTTGAGAACAAATCTTCTTTATGTTTATAAACATGAGTTCAATGTCAACTGGCTACAACTGAATGATATGCCTACATTGTTGATTTTTTAATGTAGAAAAATTTGTTAAGATGCCATGTTATAAAGACAGTTATAGCAGATAAAAACCTGATCGTGTCCACATTTTCCTATCCCCAACTAATATACTTTTTTGTATAGATTTTATTTTACCAATTACATGTAATAACAACTTTCCACTTAAGTTTTCTGAAGTTATAACATCCAAAGTGTCCTCTTCCTTCTCTTCTTCCCCTTTCTCAGAGATGGTAAGCAATTTGATATGGTTATTAAGCATGTATTTTCTTGCAAAACATATTTCCATATTGTTCATTTTTGTAAGAGAATACTTATATAAAATGAAAACCTCAAAATAAAAATCCAAGTAAACTAAAGTGAAAAATTGTATGCTTTTATCTGAATTCCTACTCCAACAGGTCTTTCTCTGGATATTGATAGCTTTCTTTGTCCTAAGTCCCTCAGAATTGTCCTGGATCATTGTATTGCTGAGAGTAGCTAAGTCTTTCATGGTTGATCATTCCATGATATTGTTGTTACTCAGTGTTCTCATGGTTCTTATTTCACCCTGCATTATTTCATGTAGGTCTTTCTAGTTCTTTCTGAAACTATCCTGTTCATCATTTCTTTCAGCTCAATAGTATCCCATCGCCATCTTATACCATAATTTGTTCAGCCATTCCCCCAATTGATGAACATCTCTTCAATTTCCAATGCTTTGCCACCGCAAAAAGAGCAGCTATAAATATTTTTGTACATGTCCTTCACCATTTTAAAAAACTCTTTGGGATACAAAACTAGTATGGTATTACTGAATCAAAGGGTATGCATTGTTTTATAGCCCTTTGGACATAGTTCCAACCAATTAATGCCGCTTGTCTATATATTCACCAAATATGATGCCCAGTCTCAAACTCTGTTTTTACCACATATTCATACATTCTGTAACATGTAGGTGCCCCATTAATAAAAATTGGAGGAATTAATTTAATTAACTTCAGAGATAGATAAAGGATATCTGAGCCCTGAAAGTTTATTCTGAACTTGTTCTGAATATCAGTTTGAAATTTTGTAAGAAAATTATCCATAATCTCAATATCACTAATGGGAATATGTATCAAGGAAGTCAAAGAGAGAAACAAAGTCCTAAATTTAATGAAAAATTCATGGCAATGTTCTTTGTGATAACAAAGAACCAGAAACAAAGAGAGTACTCAATGACTGAAGAATAATTAAAGATACCATGACACTTCAACATAATACTATAGTGTAACAGGAAATGGTAAACCCAAGGAATTTAAATATGTGAAGAAGATTGATATTACTGATAAATAATGAAATAAGTAGAAACAAGAAAACAATACACACAATGACCACAGAAATATAAATGGAAAGAAAGATCCCTAAAAGGAAGTCAAATTCTAAATAACTGAAAAATTTACAAAGGTCCTAGAAAGCAGGTAATTAAATGTTCCTCTACTCTCACAAGAAAAAAAATCAGGCAACTTCTAGGAAAGAATACTCTATGATATCAGAAGCAGTCAGTATGGCAAGTATGTTTGTTTATTTGTTTTTATTTGTCAGAAGAGGAAATTGAATCTGGAAGGGGGAAAGGTATAAAATGCCAATGGCAAGAGACAAAAAATGAGATTTTGGATTTTCTTTTTAAAAAATAGATAGAAAACTTTTCAAAGTCCACTCACTTATAAAAGCAAAGCCAAACAATAACATACACCTCTATATGGCATTGGTGCACTCAGTGGGTTTGAAATACATTGCTTAAATAAAATGTTTTGAGACCACTAATTAGTTTCTTTAAACTTTCTATCCTGATGAGAAACAAGTATCTTCTTATTCATCTGTAAAATGGGAAAATTTCTAAGGTTCTTTTCTAGCTCTAGAATTCTACAATTCTTGAATTCTACAAGTAGCTGAAAAAAGGATTTTTAAGTCAATGGCTATTTGAGGGCAAATATCTGTCTTCTGTGGAAAGTCACATCTTTATTTTAGTAGTGCTTTATTAAGAATTCAACAGATTTTTCCTTTCATGTCGAATAGATTAGTAGATTTTGAACATTTCATTATCTCTATCATAAAAATTATATTTTATGAAACAATTTAAGCAATTTTTTGAAAATGGAAAACATAATTCTGTATTACTTCCTATGATTTTTGAGTTTACTTTTAAAATTCTATACAGAACAGGACTTTGCAGTCTTGTTAAGTCAATAAATATTGGGTATGTGTGTACACATAGATGCACAAATGACATTGCTGGGTCTTGTTATGATGTCCTAGAAAAATCTAGGAGGCACAGTGCATAGAGCACTGGGCCTGGAATCAAGAAGACTCATCTTCATGAGTTCAAATCCAACTGTAGACACTTATGAGCTGTGTGACCCTGTTAAATTACTTAACCCTATTTGCTTTAGTTCCTCTGGAGAAAGAAATGGCAAGCCACTCTAATATCTGCAAAAAAAAACAAAACTCAAAAGGGGTTACAAAAAGTTGGACAGGACTAAAATGACTCCATACCTAGAAAAATCAATGTATTTTTCTTAAAAGACTTCACTCTGAGTCCTAGTTCCACCATTTACTACTATGTGTCATTGAGAAAATTGTTGAATCTCTCTGGGCCTCAACTGCCTCACAAATTGGGAAGTATAATTCTCCTAGAATACATTTCATCCCAATATTTTTCTTTTCTGGTGCCTCATCATGGCATAGGAGTCATTCTGGAATCTGAAAGTCTATTCCAGTGGATCCCAAACTTGGGCAGGTTTTTCCAAGTAGAAAAAAAGCTTTGAGTATGGGCCTAGAAATAATCTACTTCTGCTGTGCAAGGACTAACATAGAGAAATACTCATTCCAGATGGTTTACCACCAAGAGATGGCATTTTTTTTTATCATAGTAACTCATAAAATAAAGAAAAATAGTGAACATTACTCAATCCATGTTACTATTCTGTTTCCACAGGAATTGAGGCAGAGTAGAATTAAAAAGGAATGAGAGGATACTGAGAATCACAGTTTTAAAATTGTCTGCAAACATTAATTTAATTGTTGATGCCCTTTATGTATAATCTTTGTCCTATAAAAATGTGTTAATATTCATTTAGAAGAACTGAGCTACATCTTTATTGGCATTCTTGTTATACCTGAAATTAGAAGACATAAAGATGCAGTTGAATGAATGAATAAATGAATGAATTTTTAAAAGAAAAAAACACATTTATTTAGTAAGTACTTCCTATATGCAAAGCACTGTCCTAAGCTCTGAAGAAAATATTCAAAAACAAAAACAGTCCCTATCCTCAAGGTGTTACATTACAATGGGAGAAGCATCACATATGGAGGAGGGACGTTAGGGAAGGAGTATTTGGTTTAACAAGTTACAGGAATGGTGAGTATAATGATCATGAAATAGATTGGCATGTTTTTTTGAGCAGCTATAGTAGTATTGATTTGGCTATGGTTCCAGAACTAGAAAGAGTAGGAAGGACTCACATGTCAACAATGTGACTGATATGAAGATGTCTAGGGAGTCAAATGAACCATGGTTGGAATTCACCTGGATATAGTAAGCTACAAGAGGTACTCACCAACCAGGGTGGCACCCTAGGGCAGGAATTCTAGAGATGAATGGATTAATTCCTTTAGAATAAGGCTCCTGGTCCTGGAAGCAAAGAAGCTGGTGAGAAGATCAAGGACAATTATGTAAAGATGTAAAATAAATGCAAAAATAGTTCTCAGTTTCTCTTTTTCAGAGAGAAAAAAGAGGAGCCGGCAAATTTAGTTCATTATGCTTCCAGAGACTATTTCATAGGACAACTGGTTATCTTCCTTTCACATATTCATGATGAGTATAAACAAACCACCATGAAGATAACTTTGGTTTATGAATGGCATCCATTTCAGATGAAGTGAAAAAATTATATTAAAATTGACAAAATCTATCAGATTAAGTGAATATATGTATACATATATGTGTGTACACACACACACACACACACACACACACACACACATAAACTCAGTAACTTCAATGTAAATGTAGATACAGGAAAAAAATTCAAAACTTTGTTGGAAAAAATGAGTCAGTATGTCTTTTTTGTATTATTTGCCTTTTCTACTTTCCCCTTGTACATTACTTCTGGAGAGTAGAAGAGAGGGGAGAGGGGAAAATGTCCCCCTATCCCACACTCAAGCAGCGCCTTGGGACATGCTCATGGCAAAAGGAACCACATATTTACTTACTTGACCCAGAAGGGGAATTCATGGGCATTATTCCTGCATCCCAACCACTTGTGTCAAGGAGCAAGAATTTTAATTTCCTTTGTACTGTGAATAAGGAATTTTCCAGTCCTAGAAGGTAAATTTCTGGAGCAATCTCAATATTAGAAATTGTATTTTAGAGTGCATTGTAATCGCATTTTAGGACCAATCTCTCCCTTAATATAACTCTCCCTCTAATTGCCCCTTCTCCCTTCTCCCTTCTCCTCTTTCCCTACTGAATGAAATGTTTCCCTTCTAAACTCTGTGTATGTGCATGTGTATTTATTCTTTCCTCCTTTGACTAGTTCAGATGAGTTTGGGATTCAAATGTCTGAGACAGCAAGTTCAAGAATTTTAGGTCTCTAGAAAGTTGGGAGGATTACAGGCAATATCCCTCTTGGAGAAAAATAAATAGGATTGTTCATGTGCTTGTTTAATCAGAGGAACAGTAAGGGTTAAAGCCACAACATGGAGGAGTGAGAGCTCAGTGTTTTGCTGCTCTGTACTATTACAATGAGTTATTTGGATAGTAGAGATCTGATGGAAAGTGGTGTCACTTTCTAAATAGTTCCAATGTATGTTTTTTTTCTAAGAGAGTGTAAGCTTTCAGAATAAGTTCAAAGGGGATCAAAGTATGTGTGAGTCTTTAGGGGTTAAAAAAGTGGTACTCTTTACTGTTTACCTATTCCTTACTTAAACTCTAAGTAGATTTGCCTTGCAGATGACATGATTTCATAGGAGTGTGGGAAGGACAAATTTCAACAAAAAGTCAAAGGACTGACCTGATAGTATTCTTATTTAGTTCCCTTCTGAGAGGAACATGTGTATATGATAAGTGTTTTGTATGTTTTCTGTATTTATGTACTTCTGTAACTCTTTTGCTTCTGAATGATTTATATAAGATGAAATGAAGGCTTTTCTTTAGCCATTAAAAAATATGGCTCAAGCTCATGGTATGAAAGAGATCAAAGGTTTACAGATTGCTTAGAAGTCACACTTCTATAACTAGAACTTTCCCCACAAAAAACTCAGAAGTAAAAACTAAGGCAAGCATTGAAAGACATCATTTAAAATTTTTAATTATCAAATAAAAAACTAGTTAGAGATTTAACAGTCAGTCCAGAATTATCTATCCATTCAGATTATTGACTAGTTATATCAAATGTCAAAGAAATATAAAATTAAAGAGAAAGTATAAAAATAACTGGAAGATTACATACAAATACAGCAGTTCCTACTCAAACAGCTTCAATAAGCAATACTCTTCAGAATATTAGAAATACACAAAAGATCCTAAAATCTATCTAGAAGGAATTCTAGAGACAATTTAGTACAGGGGTTCTTTTTAAAATTAAGCTTTATTTTCTTCAATCAACAAAAATCAATGTTTCTCTCCCTCTTCGCCTCCTTCCTGAAACCAATTTCCACATTGGTCATGTCCAGAAAGAAAAAATGTTTCATTTTGAACTCAAAGTCCTTTAAATTTCTATCAGGAGGTAGGTAGCATACTTAATTCTGAACTCTCCATTATAGCAATTGGTCATTAAATTGCTCAGAGTTCCCAAGTCATTCATTGTGCTCCTGGTTCTGCTCATTTCACTTTGCATTGGTTCATATTAATCCTCCCAAGTTTCTCTAAAACAACTCCCTTCATCAGTTCTTACAGAACAATAGTGTTTCATCTCATTTATATGCCACAACTTATGCAACTACGCCCAATTTAGACACCCCTACAATTTCCAATTCTTTCTCATAACAAGAAGAGCTATAAATATTTTTGTACATTATTAGTTTGTCTTGCTTAGGTCTTATCTTTCCTATAATCTAATCTTCCTCCTCTAAATTTCCCTTTTCCCTTCCCTTCTATCCCTGCTAAGTGAAATGTATTTTTAATTGAACTTCATGTATTATCTCCTATATTAGAATGTAAGCAATTTAACCTTGTTTAGTTCCTTGTGATTGTTCATTCATGTTTGTCTTTTCATATTTCTTTTGATTCCTGTATTCGCACTATAAGATTTTTACAACAGTTTTCTCATTCACCAGGAATGCTTGGAAATCCTCTGTTTATCAAAGGTCCATATTTTCCCTATAAGAGTAGATTCCATTTTGCTTAGTAAGTTATTTTTAGCTGTCAGCCTACATCCCTTACCTTTTTGAATACTGTATTCCAAACATTCTGCTTCTTGATAATGGTCATTGCTAAATTTTGTGTGATACTTATTGTGGCTTCTCAGTACTTGGATTATTTCTTTGTGGTTGTTTACAATACTTTAACTTTGACATGAAAATTCTGGGTTTTAGCTATGATATTCCTAGGAATTTTCATATGTAGGAACTTCTTCCAGGAGATGATCAGTAGATTCTTTATATTTTCCCCTTGACATCTTGATTCTAAGAGATCTGGGCAATTTTCTTATTAGATTCACTGAAATATGCTGTCTAATTTATTTTTGGTCATTTAATGATTTTTAAATTTTCTCTTAATCTACTTTCCAAGCAAGTTGTTTTTAAAATAAGATAACATATTTCTTCTACTTTTTCAGCCTTTGATTTTTAAAAATATTTATTGTTGTCTAATGAACTCACTAGCTTCCATTTGGTCCATTCTAATTTTCAGGGTTTCTTGCTTAGACAGTTTTATGCCTTGTGTTAAGCTATTTATTGCTGTTCTGATTCTTCCTTTCTTAGCTCTCATTTCTTTTCCAAATTTTTCTCTTTTGCTCTCATTTCATTTATAAAAACATTTTTAACTATTGCTAAATCTTCTTGGAATTCTAGTAGAATTTTATATACTTTATATTTTTCTTTGAAGCCTTGGTTGTAGAATATCTGGATGTCATTTTTTCTATGTTTCTGTGTTGAGCAACCCCATAACTATAATAGCTTTTTATGGTAGGATTTGCTTGCTCTTTCTTCCAACCTACTTTATGACTTTCCTTTTATGAGGACCATTTTCTGTGCCTGTACTGGTTCTATAACTCTTTCTTGAGGCTATTCCGAGAACTCAGGGATAACTCAGAATACAAACTTGAAGTCTTTCAGTGCACCCAAGATGTCTGATTTAGGGCAAAGTCTCATCACTGCAACTCTAGTTTGACCTGCCCTCCACAAGTTCCTAATCTGAGTTTGGATAAGAAAAAAAGACCTGGGGGATTGCAACATTTGTAGTTTCACTTAACTAGTGATGGACTCCGTCACAATGTCAACTGACAAATTCTGCTAGTTTCGAGTGGCAGAATAAATTTGGTCTGGAATATCAGCCCTACTTATCCTCCTGCAGACTTCAATCTGCACTAGAAGCTCGAAATGAGACCATAGTCTACCCTAGAATCTGAGTTACAGATAATCTCTTTGCTTCTTAACTTACTCCTTGTTTGGTACACAGTCTTGAGCACTCAACTGAATAGCATCCTGAAATGTCATCTATAGGGACAAGACTCCTCTTTAGTCTGGCCTGGTTTAATGACCTATAGCTGGATAATGAACATGAAACCTGCCAGTTGACACCTATTCCTGCATCCTAGGCAAACTGAGACTCCTCTATACTGGATGAAGGACCTCTTCTTGCCTCAATGTACAGTCTCTCTCAACCCTGGAATGTTCTGTGTAGTATGCTCTTGACCAGACCTATCTCCACTATCTGCAGATCTTTCTGACTTCTTATACCATCTTGGGCTAGAAAAATGACTCACTATAACTTTATTGTCAGATTTCCATCAGAACACAGTCTGTTACATCTTCCAGATGCATTTAAAGGCATTATTGGTGGGAATTGAAGGAGCAGTTTCCTGTACTTCCAGCTATTCTGCCAACTTGGTTTCCTAGCTAAGATGTCCTTTTCCTTTTTTGTGATATGGACCTTCTGCAAATCCTCAGAATAATATTTTTAAATGTATGAAGTAAATCACATAAAATAGAAAAGAAACCAATTATAAAGAAACACAGTTACAATTTTCTTTAATAATTCGTGAATCCCAGGTTTAGAATTTCCTTCTTAGAATCAATAAGTAGCAAAGCAAAGATTCAAACCTAGCTTTTTTATTCCAAATCCAATGCCTTTTTTCTCTCAAAAATGATTCTATCATAATTTCCTATCTATATATCAAATAACCTATTATTATACATAATAATCTATTCTATCATAATAACCAGTAAAGAAAAATTAACACTACAAGGAAATCAAAATAGCCCCCAAACCATCTTAAGTTACAACAATATAGCAAGCAGAGACATTGCAATCTCAAGAAGTGATGAGAGCCTGAACAAGGGTAATAACTATGTATGTAGAGAGATGTTGCATATGGAGATGTCATGGAGGTAGAATTGATAAGACTTGGCAATTGATTCTTTGGGAATTTAAAGGGAGAGGGAAGGGTTTAGAATGATGCTACAATTGTAAAGCTCAGTCACTAGTTGGTGCCTTTAATAGAAATGGGAAAGTTAGGAAAGAGAGTAAAGTTTGGAGATACAGGGAAATGTTATGTATACATTTTGTGACATGTATAATTATTAGAAAGATTTTCTTGACATTTAGCCAAAGTCTGACTCTTCTTGGCTTCCATCCATGGTTCATCATTTTCCCACTAGGGCAGAGCTGAAGAAGTCTAATCCCTCTTCTATATGACCACTTTTCAAATACTTCAAAACAGCTATTTTATGCCTTTGAGGGTTTCTCTTCCAAAGGCTAAAGACATCCCCAACTCTTTCAAACAATCAAAGGTTGTCATATGACAGTCTTTTATTTAATACAAATCATTTTAATATGGGAACATCCTAAGTTGCTTATATTTTTGTTTCTAAAAGATGTAGCATGGTACAATGAAAAGAGTACCAGTCTTTGCATCAGAAAGCCTCAATTAAAATCTTGATTCTGCCACTTTGACTTGTATGATCTTGGGTAAATCATTTAAACTCTCTGAATATCAATTTCCTCATTTAAAAAATTACAAGGTTGAACTAAGATCTTTTCTACTTCTAAGTCTATGGTCTTTTAAAGTTGGGTTCCCAGAATAAAGCATTGTCCTCCAGATATGATCTGAACACAGAAGAAATATTAACTATCTCTTATTCTGGACACTATGTCTTTCCATGTGACATTGAATCACATTAGTTAATTGAGATTAAGCTTGAAGTACACAAAAACCCTCAGATTTTTTAATATACTTCCTTTCTTTTTTCCATTGTCCCTCTTTAGTACCTGTGAAAATGACTTTTTCAACCCCAGGGTAAAGCTTTAGTGTTCTAAATCTATTAATTTGTTTTGGTAAATGATTTCATATACATTTAATATTAAGCATTAATACATCTAATTAAATTTGCCTTGCAACTATTTACATTTAAATTAATGAATTTGGATGCATAAAATGTCATAACAACTTCTTAGTCATTCTCTCTATGTCTTTATTAGGATTGTTTGTCCATCCATTCCACTTATTTAGCAAGAGTTAATGTGTACTCTTTTGGGGTTCTGCTTTTTGTCCTTTGTGTTATTGCAGAAAGGTCATTCCACATTTCCTTTTATTCCTCATACTGGTCCATCTTGACTGCATTATAGTATTCCATTACATTAAAATGTAATGTAACATAATTTATTCAACCATTCTCCCGTTGTTGGACATTTAGTCTGCTTTTCATCTTTTGTGTGATGACAAATCAGGCTGCTGTGAAATTCTATGAACAGATAACTCCTTTTTCTTTGTTTTTGGAAACACTTTCATGATGTATTACCAACAAGGTAATTATTAGAATCTCTATTAAATATCATCTTATTTTATTCAGCCCATCTTTCTAACTCACTGAGATCTATTTGCATATTGACTCTTATTTACCATTGCCTATCCTTTAAAGGGATATATAATATATAATATATTCATACATATATGTCACATTTACATATGTATGTGTGTATATGAATTCATATACATAGATAGATATAAACCTATATGCACAATTCATGTGTGTATGTGTGTATAGAAGCATAAGCATGCATATGTATTAAACTATGCTACCAAGGACAGCTCCCCAAAGTCTTTCTCTAGAGATCTCCCTTCCCAGGTTACAGAGACCCATTCTTGACCTCTAGCATTCAATCAGTTCCACCTTTTTCTGTCTGATTAATAGGTCAAGTTCTGCTAAGGAAAGTGATGTATTCAGTCTTGACCACCTTTAAGATCTGCTAAGAAACAAATTATTGTGCTCTCTTTAGTATAGAAATAACACCATGCATAGGCACACTTGTGACTTAATTTCTACTTTTATTCAGTAATACCAGTAAGGATGCACTTTCTGCAGCCAGCCAATCATAGAATCTCAGAGATCAAAGTGACCTCAAAGTCATCTAGTCAAATGTAAAAAGAAAACACTAATCTTCTCTTCAGTATTCCTGATAATTGATCATTAGTCATTGCTTAAAGACTCACAAGGCAACTAATCACACTTTTAACCACTTTCATTGTTAGGATCTTGTTTTTCTTACTCTGATCCAAAATATGCCTCTTTGTGGCTTCTACTCTTTGTTATTAGTTTATCCTTTGGCACTGAGCTGAGCAAATCTAATTTTCCTTCAGAATGTTGTGGTTATTCACTAGTGCCAGTTATGTCCAACTCTCCATGCTGCAATTTGTGGTTTTCTTGGCAAAGATACTGAAGTATTTGCCATTTCCTTCTCCAGCTCATTTTACAGATTAGAAAACTGAGGCAAACAGGGTTGTGACTTGTCCAGAATCATATGGCTAGTAGGTTTCTAAGACTTCTGGATTTGAACTCAGTTCTTCCTGACTCCAAGACTAGCATTCTATCCTCTGTACCACTGGCTGCCCAGCTCTTCAAATGCTTAAAGTTATCTCTATCTCTCTAAGCACTCCCAGGTCCTTCAAACCAGTCCTTAGGTGACATGATTTCAAGTCCACTCACCAACTTGACTGCTCTTCCCTGAATATGGTCTACTTTGTCAATGCTTTTCCTAAAAGTTGGCACCCAGAACTGAACATGATTTTCTAAATAGGGTCTCACCAAGAAAGAATAAAGCAGGACTGTAATGTCCTTTGTTCTGGACACTGTGCATCTTCATGCAGTCTAAGATTGCATTACATTTTTTGAATGCCATGTCACTTTGGTGATTCAGAGGGAATGTATGGTTCACTAAAATCCCCATATCTTTTTCAAATTAAGCATTATCTGTGCCTCTCCTCACATTCTATACTGCTGAAATTCATTCTTAGAGCACAATTATAAAACTTTCCCTTTTATACACGTTAAATTTCATCTAACTTTAATTCAGCCCATTAGTAACTTTTATTTTTTATTGCAAATCTATCATATAGCGTAGAGGCTGCTATTCCCAGCCTCATGCAGTCTGAAATGTTAATAAGCATTCCTTTATCCAACTTAGAAGAGTGGAGAGAGAACTGACCTCAAAGTTAGGCATCCCTGAGTTCAAGTCCTGCCTCTGACAGTGTGATCTTAGGTGAGACACATAGATTCTAACCTGCATTATGAGAGGGAGTTTCCTCCCCTAAGAGTTCCCTAAAACAATGAAGTCATAAATCTCTATTGCCTCACCTATCTTTTACCAATATCATTAATATAAATGTAAAACAATACAAGACTGAAAACAACTTCCTGGCATACTCCCACAAAAAGAAAAGAAGATCCCTTCAGATTTGAGGCTCTGGGATGAAATAAAAAGAGTGGTGAACTTGGAGAAATGGGCCCTGAGTTCAAATCCTGACTATATTATTTACTATCTACAAGGACCCAAATTTAGCAAGTCATTTCATCTTTCTAAGCCTCAGTTTACTCATCAGTAAAACAATAATAATAATAATGAGTTTCTTATAAATGATTAATTATAATTAAATTGTAATAAAAGAAGTGAAGTTCACCATTCTACTATGCTTCTGCCTTTTGTACTATATCCCAGTCCTATTCATCTAATCTCGAATCTCTGTCTTGATACCCTACCCCATAGAGCAATGCATTCAACTCTAGAGCCCTTTCTTCCATTTCTAAGTATTAGAGTATTGCCCTCTGAATTCCCATCCCATAATTTGATACTTGCAACCAGCTGCAAGACCTTCTGCTGGCCTAAATCTCTCTCTTTTGCCTGGCATGTGTTTTCTTTCACACTGCGCCTCTGCCTACCTGACAAGATACCCAAAAGTATAAAGCAGGCTCCCCAACATCAAGAAGCTCTCTAAATGTTCCATGTCATTTCTTAAACATCTTGAAGGATCTGTGATCTCTTCAATGTGTCTAATCTCTCCATCTGTACAAATCACAACACATCCATGCCTGCCCATGCTGTGCGATTCATGTAGGCTTAAAATTTGGATGAAATAAATGACCTAGAAAAGATTCAAAGAAATGAAAAAAAGACTAATAAGATTGAAAAAAATCAAATCCTTTCTCAATTCCCTTAAAAATTGGTCTTAAAATCTTGGTCCCTATTCATAAAGCTTTCTGCAAAATTAATCCTAGATAAGAAAAAAATAGGGGGAGGGGGTTATGTAGAAGTAGATAAAATTTCTGTTGGGATTCAAGTTTAGAAGTCTATAAAAACTGTCAGGCTTATCTGACTCACATTTTCTTGTGCTGTTAAATATCCCATTTCTGTCCCTCACATTTATTCTCCTCTATATACCCAAGGGGATCAAGAAGGAAAGGAGGATATGGATAAGAAGTGAGAGAGGGAATGGGCTGTGGGTGAGAAATGATGGCTGAGTCTCCTTCCCTTCTTTGCTGTGTGCTGGTACAGCTGCTGACTGTGGTTGTGGGGGTAAGCAGAGCTGGAGTTGGGGACATTCTTTTTAGTTTGCCCTTCTTTACCACTGTATTTTAGAACTAATGGAAAGGGAAGCCATTGCCATAACAGAGGTTACAATTTCATGTTTGGATAAATTCTCTGAGTGCGAATTTTGAAAAATGGGCTCAAAGATGGAACCCTGAAGGATACTGATTGTTAATGGGCAAGAACAAGAAACCCAAGAAAAGAAGATAGCTTTGGATTTGAGACACTGTGAAAAAATGAAGAGTGGTGATCTTGGAAAAATGATCTCTGAGTTTAAAAACTGATTATGCTATTTATTATCAACAGAACCCAAATTTGGCAAGTCCTTTAACTTTTCTGAGACTCAGTTTCCTCATTAGTAAAAAAATAATACTAACAATGAGGACCTTATAAATAATTAATAATAATTAAATTTGTATACATCAATTATTAATTGATTAATTATAATAATATTATTACTGTTGACAATGTGTTCTTACTTGCTTTTCCCACAAAGCATCTCTCCAATCTCTTTGGAATATATTGAAATTTTTACTAATAATTTATTACTTCAAATGATTTATATAATTATTGATATCTTATTTATAATCATTTAAAATAATTAAATAATAACTATAAATTAGACTTAAAAAATAAGGATGACCTCTAAGGTTTCTTCTAGCTCCAGCTCTGTAAGTCTAGGATTCTAGTCTATAATATATCTATTATATTAGGTCACATTCTAATATATATTTTATATATTTTTATATTTTATATCACATATTATATTATCATAATAAATCTCATAAGTCTTTAGCAGGCACATCAATTTCGCTATCTGTGGTGAAGCCTATTACAAAAAGTCATGATCTTATCCAGGACAACTCCAAGAAATTCATGCCCTAAAAAGGCTATCCACCACCACAGAAGGAACAGACAGAGTCCAAATACAAATTGAAACATAGTATTCTTTACTTTAGTTTCTCCATAAATTTTTCTCTAGTGAAATAATATGTGTCCTCTTTCACAACATGATGAACATGGAAATGTGTAGTATATAATAATGAATGTACAGCCTATATTATATGGCCTTTATTGGGGAAAGAGGTAGAGTAGGAAGGAGAGAGAGAGAATGTGGATTGAAAAATTGTATTGGCATGTAATCTGGGGGAAATTTTTATTATAATTTTTAAAAAGTCCTTCTCCCTAGTCTCTACTTTGACACCTTTAAATGACAGATGACTAGCCTTGAGAACAAAGAAGCTATTCTCTTGGCATGCTCCCAGAATATTAAGAATGATTATGAAGGTAGTATTAGATCTATGTGAACAATACATCTGCCAAAATGAATCTTTTGGCCTCAAGAATAATTATTTTGACAGTTAAGAATAAAATGCTGTGTGGATACATGATATAACCAGCAGATAATCTTATATTTGGCCGGAATAAAGTCTTTATTGTACTTGCTGTTCAGTCATTTCAACTATGTCCAACTCTGTGGGACCCCATTTGGGGTTTTCTTGGCAAAAAAATTGGAGTGGTTTGCCATTTCCTTCTCCAACTCATTTTGCAGAGAAGGAAACTGAGGATAAGTGATTTGTCCAGGATCACATAGCTAGTAAGTATCTGAAGCCAGATTTGAACTCAGGAAGATGAATTTTCTTCTGACTCTAGTTCTGGCACTCTATACACCGAGTCCTTTAGGAGTCCCTTTATTGTGCACAATATAACAAAAGTGATCAAAAATTCATTAAATCAGTGAAAATCAGAAATTCTCAGATAAGTCTTCAAGTCAACAAGTATTTATTTAGCATTTACTATATGCAAACCACTGTGTTGAAAACTAGGCTACAAAGAAAGGGTAAAATAGTCTCTGCTCCCTAGGAGTTCACAGTCTAATAGAGGAAACAACATGCTAATGTCTATCTATGTACAAAGAAGATATGGAAAGGATAAATTAGATATAATCTTAGAGGGAAGTGATTAACATTAAAGGGAACTTGGAACAGCAAGACTTCATCTAAAACGTGAAGAAAGCCAGGGAAACAAGAACATGAAGATGAGGAAATAGAGTATTAAAGATCTGGGGTACAACCCGTAAAAATGTACCAAGTTGAGAAATGGAAAGCTTTGTTGGGGGAAGAGCAAGGAGGTCATTATACTTATAGATCCTGCCTACCTTGTGAAAGCTTTCCACACTTTTCTGAACTTTCTTCCTTTCCTGGGATAGCTTCATACATAATAATAACTAGTATTGTTATCATGAGGGGGAAAGTAAATATTATTTTTAATTGTTTAATGCAGTATAAATGCTAAGGTAGCAGAGGTACCATAAATTATTTTTAATCAGCCTTTGAATGAGTTTAGGGATATTTTTCAGAAGTCACATTCCCTTAAATTGCCAAAGAGGATGCCTGCTATCAAATGTATTTACACGAGATAATGTTCATTTTAAAATATGTTAAAGTAGAAATAGGCCACTGAGAATAAACATTTCCATACTCACTTGAAACAATTTCTCATGTACTCACACTATCACATGTTCCACAGTTGCATACAAAAATTCTATGAGTTCTTATGATATCAGAATCATAATATCATAGAATTTCAGAAATGGGGGAGCAAGAGAAGAGAAAAAGAGAAATCTTCTGGTCTAAGTCCATTTCACAGATGTAAAAGCTGAGGTCTAGAGAGGGTAAGAGGCAATACAGTATAAGAGGACTCTGCACTTAGAGTCAGAAAGCTTGAATTCAATCCCATCTCAGACATTTGATAGCCACGTGAGTCTCTGCAAATCATTAAACCTCCCAGGGCCTGTTTTCTCATCAGTAAAATGGATATAATAATAGTACAAATTATATAGGTTTATTATAAGGATCAATCTAAACCTAGATAATCAATAGTGTATCAGGGGTTGGATTAGTTCACCTCAAGAAGTGTTGAGCTATTTTCCCACAAGTGTCCAAGACATGGGCACAGCCCTGATACATATGAAAAGACTTTTGCAAGCCTTAAAGTATTATATAATTAAGAGCTACAATTATTCCTCAATGTCATCCATTTTATTAGTGACAGAGCTGAGACTAGATTCCACTTTCCTGCTTCCTGTTTTTGTGGTCATTCTACTCCAGTGATTCCCAAAGTGGGTGCCACCGCCCCTTGGTGGGTGCTGCAGCGATCCAGGGTGGTGGTAATGGCCACAAGTACATTTATCTTTCCTATTAATTGCTATTAAAATTTTTTAAAAATTAATTTCCAGGGGGCTAAGTAATATTTTTTTCTGGAAAGGGGGCGGTAGACCAAAAAAGTTTGGGAACCACTGTTCTACTCCATCAAATAATAATAATAATAATAATAATAATAATAATAATAATAATAATAAAATAATTATAACTAACATTTATATTTGCAAAGCACTTTATATTTTGCCTCATCTGACCCTCACAACAACTCTCTGATGTAAGTAGTATTATTGGACCCATTTGGATGATATATCTTACTCTTCTTACCTTTGGCACAGGCTTTTAGTGGTTGGCTCTCTCAGAGAAGTTTCTGCCTAGAATAGTCTCATCAAAAGATTCCTAAGAACCTCCCTTGCCACAGATCTTAAATCCCAAACCTCACCATACTTATAGATTGTTTCATTTAGCATCATGAAGATAAAGTTATATGTCTTCCTCTTAATCTCATTCAATTTGAGTTCTATAACAATTGAAATTTTGGAGAGACAGTATTTCTTAATTTTAAATTAATTTATTAATTGGCTGATAAAAACATCTTAATGGTCATTTGTTTCTACTTCCCAAACAAAAGAAAGACAAGAGCTTCCCTCCTCTAGTACCACTTTTGAGCTCACTACTCAGTCTTCCTCTAGACATCCCAAGGCATCTCTTAACTGGTCAACAGCCATTGAGGAGGTAGACTTAGAATCAACTCCTCCCTTGTTACTTCATCACAAGACAGGTACATCCTTCCTGTGACCCAGAAGATGCCAGCACAATCTGCCCTATGGCCAGCCACTCTACTTTTTAAATCAAGTCAACATAGCTGCTCAGCTTAAAAGCTAGAATTTGCCAATTTCCTAAAGAGTTCTTATTTATAGATAAATAAAGGGCAGGTCTCCACCCTTCTCTAACAAAAGGTAGCTGAGATGCCTTCAGGCCTGGGAGTAAATGACTTTAGCTTGGAAATTGACTAACTTCAAAACCCAAGGTTTAAGAAGAGTTTCATATAGAAATTATTAAAATTCAACATTAATTTTCCCTAGTTCACCTGCATCAGCAAGTATGACTGTCTCTGTCTCAACAACCAATGATATTTGGTACCTACTGGCTGAAGTGGTAGGTACACTGGATTTGGATTCAGAGGATTTGGGGTAAAGGTCTCAGATCTGTCTCTTATTTTCTGTGTAACATTGGGCAATCCACTTAACCCTTCTGAGACTCAGTTTCTCATTTCTAAAAAAAGAGGGTCACAATAAATGGCCACCAAAGACTCCTCTAGTTCTATATCTGTGATTTGATATTCCTAAAGCAATATCCATATTGCATTTAATAATATTTCCTTCATGGGGCAGCTGGGTAGCTCAGTGGATTGAGAGCCAGGCCTAGAGACTGGAGGTTCTAGGTTCAAATTTGACCTCAGACACTTCCTAGTTGTGTGACCCGAGGCAAGTCACTTGACCCCCATTGCCTACCCTTACCACTCTTCTGCCTTGGAGCCAATACACAGTATTGACTCCAAGAAGGAAGGTAAGGGTTTAAAAAAAATAAAAAATAAAATAACATTTCCTTCATTGGCACTTCAATGCATCAGAGATCAATTTGATAGGGTTATTCCATCTAGTGGTGAAGACTACAACCCTTCTTCACTTTCTCTTCTTGAATATTTCTTGTGCATGCCCTTTCATAAATTCTTCATAAAGATTAAATCAATTTACTGGTTTTTCTCTAGGAATATTTCATGAGAACATTGAAAGATTTGTCTGGTTTGTGTGTCATTCCTTCTTCTTACTTTATAACAAGAACCTTCCTTTTCTAATCACATATTTCCTAAAAGATATCTTTTATGCCATTTTCACCACATAATTCATTAATGTCAATGTATTTCACTTATTTATGTCCTAAAGCATCTCTCAAATACCCTTGAAGTTATCTGAAATTTCTATTCTTTGTTCCATGATTTACATCAAGATAGAATCACTGGGGAAATATTAATATTTAATAAGAGAAGGATATGTCTGGGTCTTCTTCTTTTGACCAGTCTTAGACGTCACTGATGGAGTCTCATTATTTCTTATGGCAAGAGAAATTGTTTCCTCTTTGAAGATACATGTGTACTTTCTAAGAGAAGTGCTTCAAATCTTGTCAGATATCTTCAAAACAAAATCCTCAGATCTTATCACTTTCCACATAAAATAATGAAATATCTTCTTGATTAAAGTCTTTGCTTTCAGTCTTTCTTCCTGTCCAGGGCTTCTTCCAGATAGCTAATTCTCTTTTTTCTGTTCTTTTTGTTTATGGAAATTTTAATTTTTATCGGTGTCTGCCAAATTTGGATAAGAAAAGAATTAAAAAGAAAAGAAAAAAATTAAGCTTTCTTTGATCTTGACCATCACCATTTTCCAGTGCTTTTTCCCTCCTCAAATTACTTATTTGTGTATATGTTGCATCAAAAGGGGTAGGCATCATCTCTGTTTGGTCTATGTATCTCCAAAGCATAGCACAGTTCCTTACAGTTTTATATAAATGTTTCCTGAATTGAATTATTTAAGCAAAGACTAAAAAGGACCAGATAACAGGTCGTTGTAGAAGAGATCTTTTTTCAGGTACAAGGCAGTCTAAATGGCCTGTCAGAACTTTTTTACCTCTGAAATTCTGTTATTCTGTGAATTGTATTTCCACATTATATCATGTTCTCTCACACTCCAACTTCTCAATACCTTCCTTTCTGTCTCTTTGGAGCTTTTTTTTTCTCCTTCATTATTTCTTTGAAGTACTTTTCCATTTTTTTAGAGGTGGTGAACTTAGTCTCCTTATCTCTCCCAAGCTGGAAGTGGACTTACAGGCAACTCACAGGCCCAATCCAACTGCTGATCAGCATAGGTCTGCTCCAGGTCTTCTCTGGGCCTACTTGGGCATATTAATGGTACCCTGCTCCTGGTAGCTTACCACCAATACTGATGCTAGACTCAATGGCCTGACCCAGGTAAAGCCTAGAATTCCCAATTCAAGGGATTCACCAGCCTCAGTTTCTTCCAAAAGGGATTATAGGCATGGATCATTGTACTTGGCATCTTCCATTGTTTTAAAGGATACTTTACCCTTCCTGAGAAAGGAGTGTGTATAGAGGTGATCCTCCAGCCCTCTCACTTTCTTCTGTAATAGAGACAACAATTTTGAATACATATGGCTGTTACTTAGCCTTGACAAAAACACATATATATTGCAATCTTTTCAGAGTGCTGAAATAGCCTCCTTTCTGCCCCGGGCTTGTTGAAACTGAGATCCTCAGTTCTATGTAGCTCTTACCACTAGTTTTCCTTCTAACTCTTATGGCAGAATGCTATAGAAAAGTGATCATTTGGTGCACCTGTTATAGATTAGCTTCTGTTCTTGGAGCCTTCTGAGCAGTTTTATTTGAGGCGGGCTTTCTCACCTTTTTCTGAGGCTTTCCCTGACATTTCTCTGGATGTTTCCCATATCTAATAATATTTCTTTTACCTTTGATTTGCAATTAAACAGATTCCTGTCAAACCCTCATGCAAACATTAGCTGCTCTCAGTTACCATATACAGGATCTAATGTAGAAATTCAACTTGAAGCCACCTGTCTCTTTCTTCTTTTGCTTCTCTCCTGCTATTAATAGTTAGATGTCAGAAATCACTTATTTTCCAGCATCTTCTGCCCTTGATGGCCCCCTAAAGCCAATATAGAAAATATTTTGGTGGAATATTTTTCTGCCTTTTTTTAGGACTTTCTGACTCTTGGCATTTTCTTTGGATATCTGCCATTTTTGCCCAAATGCATATGATTGACACTTGGATTCCTGTCAAATGTCATGTAATTGTAGATATCTCTAGCTATTCTCTGACACAAGGTCTTATGTATCAAAGATTTCTAGCCACTTTTCTTATCTCCAAGAATGTCAGTTTTAAGGAGGACACCTAGTTTAGTTCCCCTCTTCTGATTCTCTGGACTTTCTCTGTTGTTTGTCTTTCATTTTCAAAGAGGGCCAGTGGCATCATGGGGTGATATATTGACTTATGCATGAGCTGCATTTAAGTAAGGCAGAACTACACAAAGTTGTCAGCCTCATTCTCTCTTCCAGAATTATCAAAGTCCAGTGGCAAGGCAAAAACCAGGATAACTGGTTATGGCGCTGGGATGCTGTAGATAATTTTGGCATCTTTGATGCCTAACCAAGCTCTAAGATCCTCACAGCACTGATATCAGCTGCTTTCAAGTGCTTTTTCTATTAGGCCACAGAAATATCTTCAAACTGCAAGCTCACTCTACTCCTGGACTTTACACATTGGAAGCAAGCTCCATCCCATCTGTCTCTCCTGATTAGCTAATTTCTCCCAAAACTTCAGTCCAACCATACTTTCATTCCTCTTCAGGATGCACTTTTGACTCTAGGCTTTATTTGCCATGTCCCACTTTGAGTAAACTCTTTTCCCCTACCCTGAATCCCATTAGAATGCCATCTTTTTTATTTGAAAAGTGTTATTTAATTAATTTAGAATAATTTTCCATGATTCCATGATTCATGTTTTTCCCCTCCCCTTCTCCCACCCCCTTCCTGTAGTCAATGAGCAATTCCACTGGATTTTACATGTGTCATTGATCAAGACCTATTTCCATATTATTAATATTTGCACTAGGGTAATGCTTAGAATCTACATCCCCAGTCATATCCCCATCAACCCATGTGATCAAGCAGCTGTTTTTCTTCTGTGTTTCTACTTCTACAGTTCTTTCTCTGGATATTGGATAGCGTTCTTTCTCCTAAGTCCCTCTGAATTGTCCTGGATCTTTGCATTGCTGCTAGTAGATAAGTCCATTACATTCGGTTGTGCCACAGTGTATCTGTCTCTGTGTATGTATATCTGTCTCCTGGTTCTGCTCCTTTCACTCAGCATCAATTCCTGGAGGTTGTTCCAGTTCACGTGGAATTCCTCCTGTTCATTATTCCTTTGAGCTCAATAGTATTCCATCACCAACAGATACCACAATTTGTTCAGCCATTCCTCAATCGAAGGGCATCCCCTCATTTTCCAATTCTTTTCCACCACAAATAGCATGGCTATAAATATTTTTGTACAAGTTTTTTCCTTATTATCTCTTTAGGGTATGAATCCAGCAGAAGTATGGCTAGATCAAAAGGCAGACAGTCTTTTCAAGTCCTTTGGAGAATGCCATCTTCTTGAGGGGAGGGACCATCTTTCTTTCTGCTTGCTATTATATTCTTGGTACTTGGACAGCTCCTGGCACATGAATGTAATAAATGCTTCTTGACTTGTCTTGGCTTCTCTCCTCCCTCCACTGATCAGGCATCCAAATTTGGAGGTTAAGTCTTTTTACTGCTGATTTCTGAGATTTTACTGGGGTAGAAAATGTGAGAAAGGGACAATGACTAGTTAAGAAACAAGGAAAAATACCATATATCTTAAAGTCCTGAAGAAGTTTATTTATATTGATTTTCTCCAAGAATATTTTATGTGAAATGAATAGGAAGAGGTTTGATTAACTCTCCTGTATTTTTTTTATTCTTGAGTTTAAACCTCAACATAACTGCAATTTGGAACCAGCATCAAAATTTTTATCCAACATTTAGTTCAATGTTAAATAATCAATGAGGCAGCCTGGTGACTCAATGGATAGAACACCAGACCTGGAGTCAGGAAGACCTGATTTCAAATATGGCCTCAGATCGTTCCTAGTTGCGTGACCCTGGGCAACTTAACTCCATTTGCCTAGCCCTTGCCCTTCTGTCTTAGAGTGGTTACTAATGTATTATATAATGACCAAAAGAGGCTGTCTTTCCTAACTAAGCAATTCAAACTCATGAAATTTCCATCCAAAGGACAGTTAAAAATTTACACGAACCTGACTTGTTTCTGGGCCTCTGGAGCTGAGTTCCTTACTTACCACAAATAACTGGAAAGCATGCGATGACCTTGAGGTGAAAAGCTGTATTCTATTCTATTCAGTCCTATCACTCACAATTTCTTCCTGAACTCTACTATCCTATGCAAATAATATTCTAGGTAACAAAATTCTATAAACTTTCTAGAAAAGGAACATTCTCTCTGATGAGTTGCAGTGATTCCTTATGGTTTGTTTATTTTTTAAATTATACTGAGGTCAAAACGCCTTCCTTGGGTGCAGAATTTGTTTAACTATTCCTTTTTTTAATTCTTGATTCCATTCTTGCAGATTTGTGGATGTATTTCTTATTCTGATGTTTAAGAGTTTTGAAATATTCTGTTCTCACTTATTTTTACCAGGAGGGAAAGTGGTCTAAATACAATTGTTTTCTTAACCAGTACAGTGTTTGACAAGAATTTAACTTCCTATCATACAGAAAAAATAGGAAATATGCCTTACAATGCCTGATCTTTCTATTTCTTTATTACCAATGAGAGGCAACAAGGTGGAATGGTGGATAGAGTGCTGCGCCTAGAGTCAAAAAGACCTGAGTTTAAATGTAACCTCAGAGACTTCCAACGTCTTTTTACTTCTGCCTCCACAAGTGTGAAATAGAAATAATAACAATTTGCCTCTAAGTTGTGAGGAAAAAATGAGGTAATATGTGTAAGACTCTCTTGCATGTAGTGCTACATAAATGTTTTTTCCTTCCCTTCTCATCAACCAGAATCTTTTTTTATTTTCCTTACAACCAGCAGTGTGCTTTTATTTTTTTTTTATTTTATTCCAGTAACAAATTTATACATGAGTTTTCCAAGGTTACATGATTCATGTTGTCTCCCTTCCTTCTTCCTTCCCCCTTCCCAGAGTTGATAAGCAATTCCACTGGGATAAACATGTATTATGACTCAAAATGTATTTTCATATTATTCATTTTTATAAGAGAGTAATCTTATCAAACCAAAATCTCAAATCTTATATCCAAATAAACACGTGATAAAATCATATGCTTTCTTCTGCATTTCCACTCTGAAAGTTCTTTCTCAAGATAAAGATAGAATTCTTTTTCATAAGTCCCTCATAATTGTTCTGAACTTTATATTGTTGTTAGTAATAAAGTCTATTATATTTGATCATCCCACAATGTTTCAGTTACTATGTGTACAAGAATCTTTAAAATATAACTCTTGGGGGCAGCTGGGTAGCTCAGTGGATTGAGAGTCAGGCCTAGAGACAGGAGGTCCTAGGTTCAAACCCGGCCTCAGCCACTTCCCAGCTGTGTGACCCTGGGCAGGTCACTTGACCCCCATTGCCCACCCTTACCACTCTTCCACCTATGAGACAATTCACCAAAAGTACAAGGGTTTAAAAAAAAAATATATATATATATATAACTCTTATCCTACTCATAGGGTGTAAGAAAGATTAATCAACCATAATTATTTATGCTACACTCACTATGACTTCAACTTCTACTTCTATGCTTTCTACTCTATTTCTCATTTTTTGCCCATCATTAAATGATTCCCTTTTATTCAGATGTGTTTCTGGTTATTAATCTTAAGAGCTGGCCATGGAAAGAAAATTTGACTTTGTCGGGAACTTTGATTTCTTTGGTCTAGGGAATTCCTTGGTAGAGATCCCTTCTACAAATGTAGTCTTAAGAGAGTTGCTTAAGGCACTTAGAAGTCTAGGGTTATTCGGTATCTGTCAAAATTATAACTAGAACTTGTCTTTCTGACTTTGAAACTATTCCTACATCATACTGACTCAGAGAGGATAATACAAAAATAGCCAATATTGGAGGGGTAATGGGAAGGCAAGAACTCTATTATATTGTAGGTAGAATTGAAAATGAGTCCATTCATTTTTAAATTTTTAATTTTATATTTTAATGGAAAAAATCTATTTCATTTCCTTCCCCTCTCTCTTTCCAATTGTTTGGGGAAATAGTTTAAGAATTATTTGAGAATCACTAAAAAATTCAGACTCTTTGATCCAGTAGAAATCAAGCTGCTGAGCATACAGCCCAATAAGTTTAAAGATAGAAAGGAGCTATAGATATATTCAAAGTACTTTTGGGACCTCCCAAAATGTGGAAACAACATGGATGCTAACATTGATAAAGTTGCTGGTAACTACCTTGAAAATGTTGCTTGGCAAAAGGCTAAATAAATTCTAGTATATAAATGTGATGGATCATGGTAAATGAATACTCAATAAAAATATGAATATGATGAATTCTGAGAAACACAGAAAAAAGTCATATGAACTGATACAAAGTGAATGAAGTAGAAATAAGAAACAATATACTTAATAGCTAACGTAATGTAAATTAAAATAAAAAAACATTAAAATGCAATTGATTTCAGAATGCAATTTCTAATCTTGATTCCAGAGGATATATGATGAAACACATATCTGTCAACATAAGTGTTGAAGGGAGGATGGCTATGGATGCTGAATGTTGTCTTTTCATTAATTTTACTTGACTTTCCTTTTTACATAGAACCATGATGTAAGCATGGGAAGCATGTATTAGTTAATTATTATAATGTAAAAAGCAAAATGTATTAATATTATTAAAAGCCACATAGCCTCAATTCTGCTCCATTAACTTTGCAAAATTCCTTTCAATGTAGTAGATATTTTTCTAAATTTCACTTTTAGAAGTTAAGGATCTTTTGTTATTCAAATACTAGAAGAATTATGAAGGTTACACAATAGATCTCTCCCCTACTTTACTGTCAAGTCTCCAAATAACTCACTCCATGTCTATGAATAAGTAACTTTATCTCTCTGGACTCTGGAATGCACTCATCTATTTAAAAAAAAAAAAAAAAAAAAGCAAAATGAGGCCCAGGAAATGAAACTCTTCCCTTCTAGAGAGTCTTCAAAGACTTAGAAAATCCAGATTATAATCAATATTTGCTGCCCCCTTCTATGTTCATTTTCCACATTTGTTCTTTTAATGTATACATTTCCCTCTATATTTATTTATAAAGAAATGAAGACCAATACCATGTTAGGATTTTTAGTAAACCTTATCATCATGATCATCTGAAAACTTGTTCTAGGTTATAACAAGGACTATCATACAATTTAATTGATTTTGACCTTGAACTCTTGATGTATGCATATTGTTCTCTCACTCTACTTTTCCTACAGAACAGTTCAAGTAAATTGACAAAGACCCCAATCCTACATGATCAGAAATCACCAGTGTTCCTCCAAAGATATTTTTAGGTATGGTTCCTATTAAATTTTTTTCAAACTAAAAGCTAGATGAATATGAGCCTCACATACACTTTATTTCTTCTCCACGATTCCAAGATCCCTCTGATATAAACAATAAAGGAGCGACTTGATGATGGCCACAGCTGCAGTTGTTTTAAACTCCTGGGTTTGTTTCATTCAAGTTTAATTATTCCTAATGAAACCTCTCCCTCTGTTTGGCCTTAACTGAGGTGTAGGATCACTTGAGCCATGCCGACAGGTCTCAACTTGTAGGCACAAGTGGCCTCTTTAGTCCACAGACATTCTGCCTTACACCTGGTACTGGTAAACTAGTAGAGATTAGGACCTGTGGGTGTAGCTCAGCTGCGGCTGTCAACCTTTCAGTCAATGCCAAGCCGCAAGGGACAATTGTCAAAGACATAAGACCAGGCAAGGAAGAAAGCCATTAGTTCATTCAATAGGCATTTATTGAGTGTGTAACCACTTTGTGTAAGGAACCACACTAGGGGCTATGGATGATAAACAAGTATGAAACACAATCCTCCTTCAAGAAGCAATTTAAGGTCTCTATTGATGGGACTAGAGACACAGGGGCTCCTTTGGCTTCCTATGATATTTTATCAAGTGGTTAATAATAATAAAATCACTTAAAACAGTTTTCCAAATAGAAAAATTTGGGAATGTGATAAATAACCTAGTAGAATCTCCTCGTATTCATCTTATACTAAAAGTAGAGAGTTTTAGAATTAGGAGGGACCTTGGTAGCCCAACTTCACTTTACAGATAACCTTGGATGTTGACAGATCCTTAGAGGTCAACTTTTTTCATTTTTTAGATGAAGAGACTAAGATCTGTCAAGTAAACATAGTTCGCCCATAGTAACATAAATAGAAAAGACAAAATATGAATTCTGTTGACATGATTCCAAATTCAGTAGTCTTTCCATCATCCTGAAACCAAAACTGAAAGGATAAATTCCCCAGGGTCACACCATTGATTATCTTTCCTGTATCATGACAGAACCATAGTAATACAGACTTGCCATTCAACAAGGCTAAATCATTTCTTCTTTCAGTGCTCTTCTCAAGAAATATTTCAGCATCTGTTTACACATATCTCCTATTGCTACTTTTCCCCAAAGGTTTAGAAAATGACTGGCTTGGCTTTTGTGCTGAAGACCAGATTGGGAACCGATCTAGATCTTTGAGATACTTTTGTGAAAAAGTCATGTCTAACCAAAAAATCTTGGTGGAGGACCACGATGACCTGACCTTGGAAGCCTGCCTGGATTTCCTTTTTGTGAAGGTTGCTGCTCTGTCCATCAAAACATGGAGTTTTGCCAAGATAAAGAAATCTGATAATCACATATAATTACCAAACCTATAAATGTTAGCAAGTTGAATCACTCATCCATGGAGTTGTTCTTGTCCAGAGTGCAAATTGCAGTAATTGGATGAAGACATCTTCACTATTTTAATCTGTCATGTTAAATATCAGTATTTTGTAACTCATCTTGATAGCTAATTTTCATGAGAGTATGTGTTAATTGAGCAAAAAAGACATTTTTAAGACGGTTATCATAAGATAATCACACCCTAGGGCATTTCAAGGCATGAGGTGCAGATTTGGATCTGTGATTCTCCCAGGATGTGATTATCACATGATAACTACAGCACCTCCGGAAGACCCTCCTTTTTTCTGGGCTGTCTCCTTGATTCAGGTGGTTGGTATAGGCTCCCTTGGCACCTCACAGCATCATACCCATCTCTCCCCACAAGAATAAGTTGCTTTTAGGAATTATAATACCATAGCATGTCACAAATAAAATGAATGGTACATTTTGGAGCAAAATGACTATTAGAGGAATTTAGACAGTCTCAAAGAAATAGACTCTGTACAATATGCCTAAACACAATCCAATTAAGAGCATATTCTTCATCTCTCTTTTGTTACTTATATTTGTCTCCTACATACTTTTGCTTCTAATGCAACATAACTTTTCAATTTTACAAACATCGAAATCTTCATTTCATTTTTAGACATAGTAGTGGAATATAATTCCATGATGGCAGGGACTGTTTTGATTTTGGCTTTCTGTCCATAGTACCTAGAACTTAGAACATTTTGAATTCAATTCCCCAAATGAATCTAAATCTATGGAGGGGAGGAGAGAGTAACAGTTCAGAACTTGTTTCATTTTGGGGTTTTTATCCCTGAAAATTAGTGCAATGCCTGGCATATAAGAGTTGTTCAATCACTGAATCTAACTAAATTCAAATTAAATAAATTTTAATTTAATTCACCAATAAGTGTAAGTTTCATGAGGAGAGGGACTATTTCATTTTCTCCTGACTCCTTGGATTGTTGTGAAGATCAAATAAGACAATATTTGTAAAGCACTTAGCAGAGTGCTTAGCACATAGTAGCACTTAACAAATGGTTGTGTCTTCCCTTCTTTCCTTCCTTCCTTTCTTTGAAAGAGATCTTAAAGGTCACCCATACTTGAATAGTGACCCCTCTAAAACAGCCCTCAAAAAGTCATCTAGACTTCCTTTGATTATCTCTACTGGGTGCCTCAAAAGTGCCTATTGAATGAACAAGCAAATGAATGTTCTATCTGAAAAATTCATATCTTTTTAATGGCAAATACATGTGTCTCTTTCCTGTTTTAGATCTCTGAGGTATGTGTCCTTGACACTAAAGTATCAAGGGTCTCTTCTTCCCTAAAGGACCTTAACTTAATACAGAATATTTCTATTGTTTCCTGATCATTACGGTAAATATGCTTTGATATAGACATAGACAGTCAGCTAAATCAATTTTCAGTTGGAAATGACCCTTAAGTGGTTATTACAGTTAACTCCCACAACTGGTTGATTTGTACACAAAAGATTCTTCAGTGCTAATAGGTTACCCGGTTGCATTCACTGATGAGTGGCAGCAGAAAATCTGTTGTATTGCCAATAAGCCTAGCCTTCAGAGTTCTAAAATTAACATAGAAGAACAATATTTCTTAAAGGTGGTGCTGCAAAAGTCAATATGGAATGAAAACTACATTTTCATAATTTACTTAAGCCTTTCATTTTCTTAAGATGAAGAGCTGCTATTATTGCACTGTTTACTTTTGAGCATGTAAACTGTGAAATAATGGCAAAAACACTTGAAAAGTAGCCAGAAGATAAGAGAAAAAACCTCCAATTGACTGTTTTCCTGAAAAAAAATATACAGAGTTATAGAGGCTGTTTTTATACCTTCATTTAGAAATAGAAGAAAGGTTGCCAAATCTAAGTAATGTATCAAGATGTAAGGTATGCATTTTCTTGCTTTGAGTGCATTGGAATAGTCTTTGTTTCTAGTTTCCTTGGCAACCCTTCCCTAAAGTGTGTATAAGAAGAGAAGGTCCTAAATGGAGTCTGGGTCTGAGAAGGACCTTTTAAGGAAAGAAAAAAAGTCTAAGGTCACTGTTTTTATTTCTTCAAAGATGTGTGTTTTGAATGAAGATATGTATCAAGAAAAGAGAGCACATCATTTTCTACACTTATTGGTACCTGAAGGACTCAACTACTATTGCTCTAAAGAAATGGGTAGATTGATATCATAGTAAAGTAGCAGTAAAAAAATATTTTTGTTTTTCTATGGAGACAGAGAACTCAGAGCAATTCTGAACTCATTCTGAAGTAAGAAGTTCTTTTAACAAAAATAGAATAGACTCTCAGGGCTGCCTCAGAAGCCTAAGGTAAATTAGGACTTTTCATAATCAAATAACAGTTCAATATACTGAAGGTTATACAGATTTGAAATCAGATCTAAGTTTAATTCAGAAACTGATTTCTAATTTTAAAAAATTGATATGAATGATGATCATCTAGAGATAGATAGATTTGTGGTTTCATTAGAGTAGGATATTCTAGGTATAGAAGCTTCCTCTACCAATCCAGATCAACAACTATTTTGTAACTTACAGACCTAAAAAGTGTGGGGGGGGGGGGCGGTACTCAATGCCTTTTCCATATCACATGGCTAGAAGGCATCAACTGAATGCACTCTAGATTTCTTCTACCATGCCCAAGAAACTTCTCCAACCTGCAGCTCATGTACCTCTAGAATTCACACATTGGAAATAGGCCATGCCTACCAGGTCTTTTCCTATGTTTTGTTGATTCTCTCCAGAAACTCCATGTAAGAAGGGAGTCCAAAACAATGAGGATATATTACTCTCCAGACCCTGTTCCTCACTTTTGACTTTGCCCCCCATTCAAGTGCCTTCATCTTTTCAGTACATTCTCTTTTCAGCTCCCTTTCTCTTTTTAGCTTCCTTTTCTATGTTGTTTTCCACCATTAGAAGATAAACTCCTTGAAGGCTTGTATTTATCCCAGCACTTAGTACAGAGCCTGACACAGAGTACTACCTGTGCACCCCACCCCAACCCCACATACACACTTTTTTTTAACCCTTACTTTTTGTCTTAGAATAAATAAAAAAGTATTAGTTCCAAGGGTGAGGCAATTGGGGTTAAGCAACTTGCCCAGGGTCACACAGCTAGGAAATGTTGAGATCATATTTGAACCCTGGCCTCCAGACGTGGCTCTCTATCTACTGAACCATCTACGTGCCCTACAAAATACTAGCTCTTAATAAGTAATTGTTGATTTGTTGTGGCTTCTTCCGGATTCTAAGACCAATCATCTAACCATTACACCAAGCTATCTTTCAACTCACAAATAAAAAAAGAGATCCTAAATATAAGAATTGATTATTAGTCCATTTATTCTCATAGACTATTCAGCCTAATATTTCATCCTCGACTATGACATTAAGGGATATTTTTCACAATAGATTACTGATACTTTGTGATGTCAGTTTCCAAAGGTTAGGGTATTAGCTTTTTTGGTGGCCCTGAAAAAAGTTACTTCTTCTCACTGGATCTCAGTTACCTTATCTATAAAGCCAGGCAGGGGGAAGGTAATTATTGGCACATGCATTTCAGTCAATCAATTAGCATTTATTCAGTACTTACTCTCTGCCAGGCATTGTTCTAAGCACTGAAAATATAAAGAAAAGAAAAAAAGCCAGTCTCTGCCCTCAAGGAGGTCACCTTTTAATGGGAGATACAATATGCAAATAATTATGTATATGTAATATACATGTACAAATATATTTATGTATATTGTGTATGTATGTTATATATAGTTAATAGGAAGTAATTTTACAGCAAAAACCTTGGGGTGGGGATGAAAAGGAAAGGCCTCTAGCATAAGGTGGGACTAGAAAGAAGATAAGACATTCAGAAAGTAGATATATAAAAGAGCCTTCAGGGCATGAGGGAAATCCATGGAAAAGGCACAGATAGAAAATCCTATAGAAAGTTAGAAAGTTTTGCTAAATCCCAGAGTGTGTAAAAGGGAAGAGGGTAATGTCAGGGGACTGAAAAAGTAGAAAGGGTCCAGTGTAGTGAGAATTTTGTGACACAGAGACTTTTATTTTTGATCCTCATAGAAAAGACCCTCAAATAATAGGTGCTCATATAATAAATCCTCATATAATAGATCTTCATATAATTGACCATCATATAATAGATCTTCATGTAATAGACCATCATATAATAGAACTTTATATAATAGGCCCTCATATTAATAGGTCTTCATATAATTGACCCTCATATAATAGATCCTCATATAATAGATCTTCACATAATAGATGCTCATATAATAGATCTTCATATAATAGACCCTCATATAATAGACCATCATATAATAGAATTTCATACCATAGACCCTCATACTAATAGATCTTCTTATAATTGACCCTAATATAATAGATATTCATATAATAGACCATCATATAATAGATCTTCATATAATAGACCCTCATATAATAGATCCTCATATAATAGACCTTGTATAATACACCCTCATATAATAGATCCTCATATAATAGATAGTCCTTGAATAGAAGAGTAATAATCAAAACTGCCTTTTTGAACCACCACTTCAGCAGCTGAATGGAAGACAAAATAGAGTAGGGAGAGGATCAAGATAAGGACACCATACAGAAGGTCATTTGCAGCAGTCCAGATAGAAGGCAATGTGTGTTTGTGGTGGATCAAGGGCAGTAGGAATGGAGATGAGGCAAATATAAAAGATGTTGTGAAGGTAGAAGTAGCAAGAATTGCCAATGGATTGGATATATGACATATGCACAACTGAAGAGTCAAGGATAGTGAGGTTGTAAGCCTTGCGTCTATAGTTATGGGACGTAAAGAGTTTGACTTGGAGTCAGGAAGAGAAATTTTCAAATCTTACCACTGATGACAGGGAAGCTGAGGCTTGTTAAGTGATTGGAATGAGGACAGAATCAGAAACAAAGTCATAGTCAGTGTCAGCAGAATTAGAGTTAAACTAAATGATGATAAGAGGAGGACTTGAAATCTGGCTACCAGACACAGATTAAGAAGATGGTGATCAACGGCAGGTAGACAGCTCAGTAGACTGAGAGCCAAGCCTAAAGATGGGAGATCCTGGGTTCAAATTTGGCCTCAGACACTTCCTAGATCTATGGCCCTAGCTAAGTCACTTAACCCCCAAAGCCTGGAACTTACCACTCTTCTACTTTGGAAACAATACACAATATTGATTCTAAGATGGAAGACAAGGGTTTAAAAAAAATTAGAAGAGGGTCATAACTGGCAAACAAAGAAATAAGATCTTAAGAGAGTCAAATAAGAAAACTAATTATTGTGCCCTTTGATCCTGTAATAACACAACTGGGTCTGTATGCCAAAGAGATAATAAAAAAAGGGGAAAGGACCTGCTTGTACAAAAATATTTATAGCTGCTCTTTTTTTTGTGGTAGCAAAGAATTGAAAATTGAGGGTTTGTCCATTAACTGGGAAATGGCTGAACAAACTGTGGTACATGTTGGTGATGAAATATGTAATGGGGATAATTTGAGGAAAGGTGTGTGGTAAAAGGGGATTTTGAAAGGAGGTTGTCAGGGACTTGCTAGGTAAGTAATATGGGTTACAGGTAGGCTGGAATAAGGAGATTCAGGATATAATATGGGCTGAAGTCAGGGAGTATAGCACTAAAGGGAACAAGATCTTCAGGGAGAGGAGGAATTAATATAAACAGGCAAAGACAGCAGGGCTTATAGACTAGGACTTAGACTTAAAGACAAACTGAGGGAAATAGACCAAACTGAAATTAACTACAGGCTTTAGTTAATTTCACAGGAAGGGACTTGTTTTGAAGTTACACCTTCCTTCAAGATGGATACCCCGGCTTCCCTTCAAGCCCAGAATATGTTGGTTCTTTCTCTCTTCCTTCTCTTACTAATTAACTGACAGGTCAACTAACAGGTCTGTTGAAACACAAAAGGGTTTATTATCTTTAAGGATGATTTGTCAGGAAAGTCGATTGAGGAAGCCCTAACAGTTTTTTTAAAGAAACCTCAGGTGGGGGAAGGGAGGCAGAGATGGAGTCTGAGCGAGGTCCTGCCTTAGCTCAGCTCTCAAGGTGCTCTTGATGTCTAAAGGGAATAAAATGATGACTAACCAATTTCTTTAGATAAATACAACCAAATTATAGTTAAACCCCTCACAGATTTGAACTACTCTCTAATTTACTCTCCTTATTAACTCCACAGACATATAAGGTAAGGGAAGGAAGGTAGGAAATAATGTAGGGAATGAAGAAACAAAGGGTTTATCTAAACTAACAATTTTAAATAAATATTCCAAAGCTAGGCTAAATTTCAATTCTTCAGATAGGCAAGGAAGCAGCTCAGTTGGTCTGACCCTCTCTCCACGAGATTCCCAAACCAACTGCCTTCTCCCCCTCAAGATTCTAAGCTCCTAACTGAATTCAGAACTCAGCCAAAGCTAGAAAAAACTATCATGACCCCCTCTCTCTGCACTACAAATACTATTGTGCTAGAAGAAATGATGAACAGGATGATTTCAGAAAAAGCAGGAAATATCTGCAGGAACTGATGCAGAGCGAAATAAGCAGAACTGGGAGAACATTTTCCACAGTAACAGTAATGATTACCTGTAAAAACTTGACTACTCTCAGCAGTGCAATGATCTGGGACAATCCTGAAATATTAATGATGGGGAATGCTCTCCACCTCCAGAGAAAGAACTGTTGGAGTCATCTTTCACATCAGTGTGTTTATGGTTTTAATTTGGGGTTTTGATTATGTATGAGTGAGATTACAACAATAATCAACACAAACGTGTATTTTGAATGACAATAAAAATAAAATTTTAATTTTTTTAAAAAGGAAAAAAATAAACTGATGTTGAATTCAGGAGCTTTTCTGGCTTTCTACCTCCCTTTATTATTGGTAATGATAAACTTCCCAGATGGCCAGGGTCATTTGGGCAAAAGTTGGAAATATCTTCTCCATTTGCTGAAAAAAAGGGCCTAAAATACTCAATAATAATGGTATTTTTTAAGTAGGAAGACACTATGTTTTTGTAAATTGATTAGGAAATGCAGTAATTGGGAATTAAATTTGACTAAGCTATTATGTTATCTGGAAAGCAAAGAGATAAATAAGTAACTTATAGAGTGGAAGGAATGAATTTATCTGTTTAATATTAATGCATGTATACTGAAGAAATGGGAAAGAAAAGTTTTAATGATCAAGAACTTGAGGGTGCTATCCATTCCAGTAATTGATGAAATGGGGCATGAGGTCAACAAATAACCTCCAGATATTGAGGTTTAGAGATCAAGGTGAAGGGAGCTAGTTGCCCCAGAGACAAAGTATTACATAACTTTGTTTTTCTGGTCAGGATGTAGTAGTTTGCTCAGTGAAATACTTGATTAGAGAAATGCTTGCTCCTGCCCCAACATTCCTCCATTATTTAGGCCAGTGGTTCCCAAACTTTTTTGGCCTACCACCCCCTTTCCAGAAAAAAAATATTACTTAGCCCCCTGGAAATTAATTTTTTTTAATTTTAATAGCAATTAATAGGAAAGATAAATGTACCTGTGGCCATCACTGCCCTCCTGGATCACTGCAGCACCCACTAAGGGGCAGTAGCACCCAGTTTGGGAATCACTGATTTAGGTACTAGTTTGTAATTATCCTTTTTGTTTGAGTCCCAGAAAAAATGGAAAGGTAATGGTAGTAACATATATAGCCAAAGGCACCAAGTTCTTCATTTGGTTTCATTATTTAATATTCTTTCTAATTAATTATCTGATCTCGACAAAGTCACTGAACATCTCAAAACCCATTTCCCCTTTCGTGTATTGTTATAATATCGCAGAATTTCAGAATTAGAAAGGAACTCTGCAGCTATTTCTAATCTAACTCATACTCAAAAAAGAATCTCCACTACAACATAACAGACAAGTGATCATCTGGTCTTTGTTTGAAGACCTCCAGTGGCACATCCAATTTTGGGATGGTTCTAATTATAAGGATCTTTTCCCCTTCAGTCAAACTTAAATTTGCTTCTCTGTAACTCCTACCCATTACCCCTAAGTCTGCCCTATGGGCACAAGTGCTATAAATCCTTATTTATAGCAGTCTTTCAAGGTCTTGAAAATCACTTTAACGGCTAATAAGCCTTCTCTTCTCTAGGTTAGACATCCCGCAATTGATTCTCTTGTCCCATGATCATTCATCATTCTGATTATCTTCCTTTGTAGTCTCTCAAACTTAACCATTTCTAAAATGTGACACACAGACCTAAAACCCAATAAATAGTCTATATGCAATCTGACTAGGGCAGAATACAATAGTACTCTGATACTTATTGACTCCTTATTCTTGAAAACTTTGTCCTGATTTGTTGGTCAGCTTTCTATAACTGGGTGTTACACAGGAGATTTCTTTGAGGGGTAGTGGCACATTTATAAATGAAAGACCATGATGTGAAAAACCAAAGACATCAATAAAAATGTAAAAATTAAACAAAGGAATTGGAGTAGCTGATCTCTAAACTCTAGTTCAGCTCTTTTATTTTGTAATAACATTTTCCAGAATTAAAGTCTAATATTTGAAAGGGCACTACATTCTGAGGATGATAGGAGGCATGAAAGGTAAGATTTCATTTCTGAGACTGGAAGAATAAGAGAAATTGCTCTGGAGTTTACTCATCTGCAGATTCTGTCCTGGGATAGGTGGTCCATTCTAGACACATCTAAACATATTGCCTACTATCCAGACACCATATATTCATGACATTGAATATGAACATTGAATCCAAAGTTTCATCAATTTTTATAAAAGCAGACACAGTCATCATCTTCAAAGTAGAGGAGATAATATTTATCCAGTTAGAAATGGGTTAATATCAGGAAGGTGCATATTCTTTTGAATTTCAGTATCTAAATGGATATTATTCCTCTCAGCACAGGATTTTCTAGAAAGACAAAACACACAGTGAACCTCTAAAAAGAAAATATCCATTAAAGATACAAAGAGACTGGGGCGCTACTAAATGTAATATATGAAAATTCAACTTGTAAGTAAGATGCCAGCATTGGATTGATTGCTGTGTACAACAGTGACATGAATATAAAGACTCCCTAAGGTTAAATTGGGCTCCTGCATTGAAATTCTAATTAGAAATATGAGTGCCCCAACTCTGTGAAAGTACATGTGTGTTTAATTATTCTCCTTTTTCACCTTATCTCTCCCATTATTTCATACTCTTTTCCCTCCTCCTTTCTTGCTGTTTTCAAGCAACCCATGCGCCTCACTTAATCTAAGTGTAGGGCCTTTCTTTAAGTTGGCATTAATTGACAAGCAGTGTTTAATTATTATTTTTCATCTCGAGAGAGAGCTAATATTAACTCTCTAGGGGCCCAATGGCAACTCTTCCCCCTTCAGTTGTGGTGGCATAACGTTGCCATCATTGTGATCACTGACTTCCCTTTAAGTAATAAGGCATGTTTCATGTCATGGTCCTCTTAATCTCAACAATACATCTACATGTTTTTGTAAACTAATATTGCTGGATGTTTATAATGTAAGTCATATGCCATTTCATCTGCATGGTTAACATTTTGAACAATGGATAAAGATAACTTTTTTTAATTGTCTAGGGAATGACTGAAAAATGATGTTATATGAATGTAAAGGAATAATACTACATGGCAGTAAGAAACAATGAGAGAAATAACTCCATTGAAATTTGATTAGATTTAGAAGAAGCAATGGAGACTGAAGTAAAGAATCAGTCAAGTATCATTTATTAAATGCCTACTATATGCCAGACAATGTGCTAAGCAGAACCAGAAAATTTTAAACTACAACACTATAAAAGTGAACAATTTTAAAAGACTGGAGAATTCTGGTCAACAAAATCATTAGCCATCATTTCAGATGACTGAAGAAATACTTCTCACATTCTGACAGAGAGGTGATGGACTAAACATGCAGAAAGATAAATGTATTTTTGAAACTGGCTAACATTATATGATACTATTGCTGCTTTGCAAAAAACAAGAAAGGAAGGAAGGAAGGAAAGAAGAAAGGAAGGAAGGAAGGAAGGAAGGAAGGAAGGAAGGAAGGAAGGAAGGAAGGAAGGAAGGA